>NC_086444.1:683642557-683942557 GCF_028390025.1 Pseudophryne corroboree
GTGAATTTTGGCTCATACAGTGTGCTATAAAGTGAATTTTGGCTCATACAGTGTGCTATAATGTGCACTTCGGCTCATACAGTGTGCTATAACATTGGCTCATACAGTGTGCTATAACGTTGGCTCATACAGTGTGCTATAACGTTGGCTCATACAGTGTGCTATAAAGTGAATTTTGGCTCATACAGTGTGCTATAACGTTGGCTCATACAGTGTGCTATAACGTTGGCTCATACAGTGTGCTATTAAGTGAATTTTGGCTCATACAGTGTGCTATAACGTTGGCTCATACAGTGTGCTATAACGTTGGCTCATACAGTGTGCTATAAAGTGAATTTTGGCTCATACAGTGTGCTATAACGTTGGCTCATACAGTGTGCTATAACGTTGGCTCATACAGTGTGCTATAAAGTGAATTTTGGCTCATACAGTGTGCTATAAAGTGAATTTTGGCTCATACAGTGTGCTATAAAGTGAATTTTGGCTCATACAGTGTGCTATAAAGTGAATTTTGGCTCATACAGTGTGCTATAAAGTGAATTTTGGCTCATACAGTGTGCTATAAAGTGAATTTTGGCTCATACAGTGTGCTATAAAGTGAATTTTGGCTCATACAGTGTTGTATAAAGTGAATTTTGGCTCATACAGTGTTGTATAAAGTGAATTTTGGCTCATACAGTGTGCTATAACGTTGGCTCATACAGTGTGCTATAACGTTGGCTCATACAGTGTGCTATAAAGTGAATTTTGGCTCATACAGTGTGCTATAACGTTGGCTCATACAGTGTGCTATAATGTGAATTTCAGCTCATACAGTGTGCTTCAATGTTGAATTTCTTTGTAAGAATATCCTTATGTCTATCCCATGCATGTTTAAATTGCCCTACTGTCTTATCCTCTACCACCCCTGATGGAAGGAATGGCGATTCGCCAGTCTGTATCACCAGTGCGCAGGGTTCTCTCCACTAACTGGCAACATTTTATTAGTAATGGCAACAATAGGAAATTTTAGAAGCGAACGGGAAGGGCATTACTAAGTGGGAGGGGCTATGATTAGGGGGAGGAGTCATAATTCTTAAACCGCCCCCCCTAAAAGTTAAGTCTAGATCCGCCACTGATAGTAGCTTACTGTAGCAGTCTGCGGTGCTGCTGAGCTGACAGTGTCCAGCAGGTCCGTCATCAGTCATTACATAATAAATATATAATATATACCTGTCCGGCTGCAGTACTAGTGATATTATATATACATATATATTGATTTCATCTCATTATCATCCAGTCTATATTATCAGCAGACACAGTACGTTAGTCCACGGCTGTAGCTACCTCTGTGTCGGCACTCGGCAGTCCATCCATAATTGTATACCACCTACCCGTGGTTGTTGTTTTTTTCTTTCTTCTTTATACATACTACTATAGTAGCTTACTGTAGCAGTCTGCGGTGCTGCTGAGCTGACAGTGTCCAGCAGGTCCGTCATCAGTCATTACATAATAAATATATAATATATACCTGTCCGGCTGCAGTACTAGTGATATTATATATACATATATATTGATTTCATCTCATTATCATCCAGTCTATATTAGCAGCAGACACAGTACGTTAGTCCACGGCTGTAGCTACCTCTGTGTCGGCACTCGGCAGTCCATCCATAAGTATACTAGTTCCATCCATCTCCATTGTTTACCTGAGGTGCCTTTTAGTTGTCCCTATTAAAATATGGAGAACAAAAATGTTGAGGTTCCAAAATTAGGGAAAGATCAAGATCCACTTCCACCTCGTGCTGAAGCTGCTGCCACTAGTCATGGCCGAGACGATGAAATGCCAGCAACGTCGTCTGCCAAGGCCGATGCCCAATGTCATAGTACAGAGCATGTAAAATTCAAAACACCAAATATCAGTAAAAAAAGGACTCCAAAACCTAAAATAAAATTGTCGGAGGAGAAGCGTAAACTTGCCAATATGCCATTTACCACACGGAGTGGCAAGGAACGGCTGAGGCCCTGGCCTATGTTCATGGCTAGTGGTTCAGCTTCACATGAGGATGGAAGCACTCAGCCTCTCGCTAGAAAAATGAAAAGACTCAAGCTGGCAAAAGCACCGCAAAGAACTGTGCGTTCTTCGAAATCCCAAATCCACATGGAGAGTCCAATTGTGTCGGTTGCGATGCCTGACCTTCCCAACACTGGACGTGAAGAGCATGCGCCTTCCACCATTTGCACGCCCCCTGCAAGTGCTGGAAGGAGCAGTCCAGTTCCTGATAGTCAGATTGAAGATGTCAGTGTTGAAGTACACCAGGATGAGGAGGATATGGGTGTTGCTGGCGCTGGGGAGGAAATTGACCAGGAGGATTCTGATGGTGAGGTGGTTTGTTTAAGTCAGGCACCAGGGGAGACACCTGTTGTCCGTGGGAGGAATATGGCCATTGACATGCCTGGTGAAAATACCAAAAAAATCAGCTCTTCGGTGTGGAAGTATTTCAACAGAAATGCTGACAACAGGTGTCAAGCCGTGTGTTGCCTTTGTCAAGCTGTAATAAGTAGGGGTAAGGACGTTAACCACCTCGGAACATCCTCCCTTATACGTCACCTGCAGCGCATTCATAATAAGTCAGTGACAAGTTCAAAAACTTTGGGTGACAGCGGAAGCAGTCCACTGACCAGTAAATCCCTTCCTCTTGTAACCAAGCTCACGCAAACCACCCCACCAACTCCCTCAGTGTCAATTTCCTCCTTACCTAGGAATGCCAATAGTCCTGCAGGCCATGTCACTGGCAATTCTGACGAGTCCTCTCCTGCCTGGGATTCCTCCGATGCATCCTTGATTGTAATGCCTACTGCTGCTGGCGCTGCTGTTGTTGCTGCTGGGAGTCGATCGTCATCCCAGAGGGGAAGTCGGAAGACCACTTGTACTACTTCCAGTAAGCAATTGACTGTCCAACAGTCCTTTGCGAGGAAGATGAAATATCACAGCAGTCATCCTGCTGCAAAGCGGATAACTGAGGCCTTGACAACTATGTTGGTGTTAGACGTGCGTCCGGTATCCGCCGTTAGTTCACAGGGAACTAGACAATTTATTGAGGCAGTGTGCCCCCGTTACCAAATACCATCTAGGTTCCACTTCTCTAGGCAGGCGATACCGAGAATGTACACGGACGTCAGAAAAAGACTCACCAGTGTCCTAAAAAATGCAGTTGTACCCAATGTCCACTTAACCACGAACATGTGGACAAGTGGAGCAGGGCAGGGTCAGGACTATATGACTGTGACAGCCCACTGGGTAGATGTATGGACTCCCGCCGCAAGAACAGCAGCGGCGGCACCAGTAGCAGCATCTCGCAAACGCCAACTCTTTCCTAGGCAGGCTACGCTTTGTATCACCGCTTTCCAGAATACGCACACAGCTGAAAACCTCTTACGGCAACTGAGGAAGATCATCGCAGAATGGCTTACCCCAATTGGACTCTCCTGTGGATTTGTGGCATCGGACAACGCCAGCAATATTGTGTGTGCATTAAATCTGGGCAAATTCCAGCACGTCCCATGTTTTGCACATACCTTGAATTTGGTGGTGCAGAATTTTTTAAAAAACGACAGGGGTGTGCAAGAGATGCTGTCGGTGGCCAGAAGAATTGCGGGACCCTTTCGGCGTACAGGCACCACGTACAGAAGACTGGAGCACCACCAAAAACAACTGAACCTGCCCTGCCATCATCTGAAGCAAGAAGTGGTAACGAGGTGGAATTCAACCCTCTATATGCTTCAGAGGTTGGAGGAGCAGCAAAAGGCCATTCAAGCCTATACAATTCAGCACGATATAGGAGGTGGAATGCACCTGTCTCAAGCGCAGTGGAGAATGATTTCAACGTTGTGCAAGGTTCTGATGCCCTTTGAACTTGCCACACGTGAAGTCAGTTCAGACACTGCCAGCCTGAGTCAGGTCATTCCCCTCATCAGGCTTTTGCAGAAGAAGCTGGAGACATTGAAGGAGGAGCTAACACAGAGCGATTCCGCTAGGCATGTGGGACTTGTGGATGGAGCCCTTAATTCGCTTAACAAGGATTCACGGGTGGTCAATCTGTTGAAATCAGAGCACTACATTTTGGCCACCATGCTCGATCCTAGATTTAAAGCCTACCTTGGATCTCTCTTTCCGGCAGACACAAGTCTGCTGGGGTTCAAAGACTTGCTGGTGAGAAAATTGTCAAGTCAAGCGGAACGCGACCTGTCAACATCTCCTCCTTCACATTCTCCCGCAACTGGGGGTGCGAGGACAAGGCTCAGAATTCCGAGCCCACCCGCTGGCGGTGATGCAGGGCAGTCTGGAGCGACTGCTGATGCTGACATCTGGTCCGGACTGAAGGACCTGACAACGATTACGGACATGTCGTCTACTGTCACTGCATATGATTCTCTCACCATTGAAAGAATGGTGGAGGATTATATGAGTGACCGCATCCAAGTAGGCACGTCACACAGTCCGTACTTATACTGGCAGGAAAAAGAGGCAATTTGGAGGCCCTTGCACAAACTGGCTTTATTCTACCTAAGTTGCCCTCCCACAAGTGTGTACTCCGAAAGAGTGTTTAGTGCCGCCGCTCACCTTGTCAGCAATCGGCGTACGAGGTTACATCCAGAAAATGTGGAGAAGATGATGTTCATTAAAATGAATTATAATCAATTCCTCCGTGGAGACATTGACCAGCAGCAATTGCCTCCACAAAGTACACAGGGAGCTGAGATGGTGGATTCCAGTGGGGACGAATTGATAATCTGTGAGGAGGGGGATGTACACGGTGATATATCGGAGGATGATGATGAGGTGGACATCTTGCCTCTGTAGAGCCAGTTTGTGCAAGGAGAGATTAATTGCTTCTTTTTAGGTGGGGGTCCAAACCAACCCGTCATTTCAGTCACAGTCGTGTGGCAGACCCTGTCACTGAAATGATGGGTTGGTTAAAGTGTGCATGTCCTGTTTATACAACATAAGGGTGGGTGGGAGGGCCCAAGGACAATTCCATCTTGCACCTCTTTTTTCTTTCATTTTTATTTGCGTCATGTGCTGTTTGGGGAGTGTTTTTTGGAAGGGCCATCCTGCGTGACACTGCAGTGCCACTCCTAGATGGGCCCGGTGTTTGTGTCGGCCACTAGGGTCGCTAAGCTTAGTCACACAGCTACCTCATTGCACCTCTTTTTTTCTTTGCGTCATGTGCTGTTTGGGGAGGGTTTTTTGGAAGGGACATCCTGCGTGACACTGCAGTGCCACTCCTAGATGGGCCCGGTGTTTGTGTCGGCCACTAGGGTCGCTAAGCTTAGTCACACAGCTACCTCATTGCGCCTCTTTTTTTCTTTGCGTCATGTGCTGTTTGGGGAGGGTTTTTTGGAAGGGACATCCTGCGTGACACTGCAGTGCCACTCCTAGATGGGCCCGGTGTTTGTGTCGGCCACTAGGGTCGCTTATCTTACTCACACAGCTACCTCATTGCGCCTCTTTTTTTCTTTGCGTCATGTGCTGTTTGGGGAGGGTTTTTTGGAAGGGACATCCTGCGTGACACTGCAGTGCCACTCCTAGATGGGCCAGGTGTTTGTGTCGGCCACTAGGGTCGCTTAGCTTACTCACACAGCTACCTCATTGCGCCTCTTTTTTTCTTCTTTGCGTCATGTGCTGTTTGGGGAGTGTTTTTTGGAAGGACCATCCTGCGTGACACTGCAGTGCCACTCCTAGATGGGCCCGGTGTTTGTGTCGGCCACTAGGGTCGCTAAGCTTAGTCACACAGCTACCTCATTGCGCCTCTTTTTTTCTTTGCGTCATGTGCTGTTTGGGGAGGGTTTTTTGGAAGGGACATCCTGCGTGACACTGCAGTGCCACTCCTAGATGGGCCCGGTGTTTGTGTCGGCCACTAGGGTCGCTTATCTTACTCACACAGCTACCTCATTGCGCCTCTTTTTTTCTTTGCGTCATGTGCTGTTTGGGGAGGGTTTTTTGGAAGGGACATCCTGCGTGACACTGCAGTGCCACTCCTAGATGGGCCCGGTGTTTGTGTCGGCCACTAGGGTCGCTTATCTTACTCACACAGCTACCTCATTGCGCCTCTTTTTTTCGTTGCGTCATGTGCTGTTTGGGGAGGGTTTTTTGGAAGGGACATCCTGCGTGACACTGCAGTGCCACTCCTAGATGGGCCAGGTGTTTGTGTCGGCCACTAGGGTCGCTTAGCTTACTCACACAGCTACCTCATTGCGCCTCTTTTTTTCTTCTTTGCGTCATGTGCTGTTTGGGGAGTGTTTTTTGGAAGGGCCATCCTGCGTGACACTGCAGTGCCACTCCTAGATGGGCCCGGTGTTTGTGTCGGCCACTAGGGTCGCTAAGCTTAGTCACACAGCTACCTCATTGCGCCTCTTTTTTTCTTTGCGTCATGTGCTGTTTGGGGAGGGTTTTTTGGAAGGGACATCCTGCGTGACACTGCAGTGCCACTCCTAGATGGGCCCGGTGTTTGTGTCGGCCACTAGGGTCGCTTATCTTACTCACACAGCTACCTCATTGCGCCTCTTTTTTTCTTTGCGTCATGTGCTGTTTGGGGAGGGTTTTTTGGAAGGGACATCCTGCGTGACACTGCAGTGCCACTCCTAGATGGGCCCGGTGTTTGTGTCGGCCACTAGGGTCGCTTATCTTACTCACACAGCTACCTCATTGCGCCTCTTTTTTTCTTTGCGTCATGTGCTCTTTGGGGAGGGTTTTTTGGAAGGGACATCCTGCGTGAGACACTGCAGTGCCACTCCTAGATGGGCCCGGTGTTTGTGTCGGCCACTAGGGTCGCTTAGCTTACTCACACAGCTACCTCATTGCGCCTCTTTTTTTCTTCTTTGCGTCATGTGCTGTTTGGGGAGTGTTTTTTGGAAGGGACATCCTGCGTGACACTGCAGTGCCACTCCTAGATGGGCCAGGTGTTTGTGTCGGCCACTAGGGTCGCTTAGCTTACTCACACAGCTACCTCATTGCGCCTCTTTTTTTCTTCTTTGCGTCATGTGCTGTTTGGGGAGTGTTTTTTGGAAGGGACATCCTGCGTGACACTGCTCCTAGATGGGCCAGGTGTTTGTGTCGGCCACTAGGGTCGCTTAGCTTAGTCATCCAGCGACCTCGGTGCAAATTTTAGGACTAAAAATAATATTGTGAGGTGTGAGGTATTCAGAATAGACTGAAAATGAGTGGAAATTATGGTTTTTGAGGTTAATAATACTTTGGGATCAAAATGACCCCCAAATTCTATGATTTAAGCTGTTTTTTTAGTGTTTTTTGAAAAAAACACCCGAATCCAAAACACACCCGAATCCGACAAAAAAAATCGGTGAGGTTTTGCCAAAACGCGGTCGAACCCAAAACACGGCCGCGGAACCGAACCCAAAACCAAAACACAAAACCCGAAAAATTTCAAGTGCACATCTCTAGATATCACCAGCAGGAGCTATACAATGACAGCCTAGAGTATACAGGGTTTGCTGGGCACTGTAGTGTGTTTGGCTCTAAACTCACTGTGAGGGCAATAGGGTGCTTGGGCATCTAAGGTATATATGGTATATATAGCGGTGGTGGTATAAATGAATGATTGCACAATTCTGCAATATGGATGCATTGCTGATTTCTGCTGTACTGTAAGAATAAATCCCTTTCTTGTCACAATGTCGACGCCGGAATCCCGACAGGTGGTGAAATGCCGCTGCAGGAATGCCGACACCACAGGCTTTTCTCCCTCTATGGGTGTCCACAACACCCATAGAGGGAGAATATAACCTAGCGCTCGCCCCGCTGCTGGGATACTGGTTGCCGGGATCCTGCGCCGGTAAAACGTATGTATTCCTAATAAACATAGATCACTTAGTTCATCACTGATGCAGCCTGCAAGTACAGCAGCTTGTTCTCAAGGTAAAACAAAACTCAGGATTATGGTCTTAATTCAGGTTGGATCGCAAATCATGATCCAACCGCAATAATTACGTTCACCCCGCGGTGCCCCGCAGTATTTGCTAACGCCTCTGCCTGATTGACAGGCAGAGCCGTTCGTGGATTTCCAAGGCAGAGACAGAGTGTTGCGGTTGTGGCGGCTTACAAATGGCGTGTTGTCAGCATTTTCAGGGCGGCTATGTATCGTCACATGCAGCCACTCCGATCTTAAAATTGGCTGTCGCAGCCAGGTTAAAAAAAGCAGAATTTGAAAATCCTTACTGAATGAGGTCCTATATCCTCCAGAGTCCACTAATGTATTTTCTTATGAGAGTGTGACATAGAGGTTCTGTGACATGAAGCAGTTCAGTTTACAGAGAGTCCAGTCACATGCGGGCATTTCAGTATTATTGTTATTACTTATGCTAGATAGTCCAAAGTCACTAGTGTTTGCTTTTATGAACATTTCAATTATTCCCCTAGAGATTGGGAACTTGGAACAATATTGTGAACATGATTAGTAATTTCCAGCCTAAACTGGAAGACTCTTTAAATACAGCCTTTCTAATTTAGGGGAGAAGTGAGCCTGTGGAGAAGTTGCACACGGCAACCAATCAGCTGCTCCATACAGTTGTGTAGTATGCAAATTATAAAAATGTTAATTCAGTGCCATGGCCAACTTTTCCACTGGCTCACTTCTCCACACTTTTCACTGATTCATTAATAGACCCAGGCCCGGCGCTTCCCGCTCAGCAAGGGGATGCAAAGCAGGGAGGCGCCGGCCAGGAGAGACGCTCTCCCTGCTCGGCTACCCTGCTTTTGTCTGTCCAGTGCTGCTGTCGTCACCACTGCGCCTGTCACACTGTAACACTGTAACAGGCAGCGGTGCCGGCAGTATGAATCGCGGCTGTACCCGACACCTATCAAGCCACAGCGGATACAAGGCGGGGGGCAGTTCAGCCGGAGGGGACCCAGAGCCAGTGGCAAATTAGCCAATAAATTAGCAGGGCCAATTGCCGTATGTGGTCCCGCCCCCAGTCACTCATCACCATCTCTTTCTTACTGCAGCCTGCAGAGTGAATTAACTCTACAGGTGAGACAAAGCTCTGCAGGTCACACTTGGGTGACGGACTGCATCTCTGGCTTTGTCTCTCTCCTCCTGATCAGCACAGTATAGGGCAACAATATCTCCCTCTCCCCTAGTTACTAAACATATACAGTGAAGGAGCATAGAGGAGAGGGTGAGGGATGGAGTAGTTTAGTGGTAGGGTTGGTGCTGAGATTACTGAGTGACAGGTGCATGTTATATGCACCTTCCATCCCTGCACCCTGCAACTACCTCCCTGCACCATGTTCCTGCTCTCACTAAACACTGTAACTACACCCTTTCCCCATGCCACCCCTGCACCTGTAACGCCTCCCCATGTAAGGGACACCCTGTACCCTTTACTTTACACCATTTCACCTCCCCTGCAACTATGACATCAACCCCCCACCCCCTAGTCCTTCTCTGCACACTGTAATTGTTTCCCTATACCCTATAAATGCCCCTCACCTCATGCAAGTGTAACCCCTTGATCCTATAACTTCCTCCTTTGCACCCATTTACCCCCTCTGTAACTGCACCATGCAAGTGTCCCCACTGCACATTGTTTATTCTGTATCCCTGTAACTGTCATTTTTGCACTCTGTAATTGCCCTCATGCAAATAACACCCATTCTCCCTGTAACTGCACTCTGTACTTTCTCTCCCTGCACCCTTTAACGCCACTGCACCATGACCTCCTACCCCTGCACCCCATAAGTCCTACTGGTGCACCTTGTAACTGTCACCCATGCAAGTGACACCCCCACATCCCCATGCAACTACACTCCCACATACTGTAAAGGCACCCTCCTGCAACTGCACCCCCACATCCTGTAACTACCCTTCCCCGACATCCTGTAACTTCCCCCTGCTCCCTGTAACATGCTTACCTATGCCCTATAACTGCCTCCCCCTGCGCCATGTACTGTCCTGTCCCTGGGAGGAAAAGCCGCTGCCACCTCCCTGCAGGCCTGCTAAACCCCCAACATCATCATCTGTTCATGTGCGGCACTGCCTACTTCTAACAGCAGGAAACCGCAGCCAGATCGGCACACACAGGATAGGACCAAGTGTAGCCAGTTAAAAAAGCAGTAGCAGCAGGCCAGGTCAGTGGCTAATAAGGTGAGAAGAAAAGTAATATGGGGACTGGCAAAACCGGATTGTGGGGGTGGGGGGCTGGTGGCACAGGGAGAACGTGCATTGTCACCCTGTATAAGGGGCACTACTGTGTAGCGTAATGTGTATAAGGGGCACTACTGTGTGGTGTAATGTGTATAAGGGGCACGACTATATGGTGTAATATGATTTGGGGGCACTTTGTGAATAAGTTTGAATCAGATAGTGTGACATAATTTGAACTAGGAGTACTATTGGATGGCCACATCCCTTCCTTGTGAGTCCACATGCTTTATTGTATGGTCCCTTTGTAAAGTATCAGAGGGAGGGCGCAAATTTATAGTTTGCAGGGGGCGCCGGATACCCTAGCACTGGCCCTGAATAGACCCCTTAAAATGAATTGACCACTTGCCCAAAGGAACAGAAGTTGGCATTTCTGCGTTTACCTGCTATTTACTCATTCATTTTGATCTTCACAGGAAAAGTGTTTGCAGTGCTGCAGATGGTCATGGGAGTTGTTGCTGTGGCATCATCCACAGCATTTATTGAGATTTACCAAGTAACACTAAGCTGGTTTAGTGGATTCAGTTTCATCGTAATCTGCATCGTTGCCTTCATCAGTTTTATTCCTATCAGGTAAAACTATACATTCCATATGTATTTACTGTGATATATTATCCATATGCTATACATAATACTGTTAGTGGTTTTATTTATCATGGATTCTAAAAACTAAATGAAGTATGACCTAAAATCTACAAGGTATTGTAAAATTTCCAATTCACATTAAATGGCCTACTGTGTTGGATAAAAAAAAAAAAAATCTTATACTCTATGCTATTGTCAAAAAATGTATTACCAAGAGGGTCTGGGGCGCTTGATTTAAATAGTCGTATTCACCGGGAATATGGCTCTTAAACAAAGATAACAACAAATACAAACATAGCGTATAACTGTGATGATGAATTAAATAATAAGACAGTGTGGCCGGACTCGTACCCCAAGGTGGATAAAATGCACTTTGAACAATCCAACCACTGCTGTAAACGATCCCAAATTCTATTCTTAGTTCTCCCGACAATTCAGATTCTTCCCGATACACTCACAGATGGTACATGTGGGAGTAAAATTCCGAATAGTGTAATACTGTTTATCAGATGTGAAAACACAGATAGGAGTATCAAATGGACTCTCCCCATTAATTAGATGTTTAATAGGCATATATGGAAAAACCACTCCAAGTGTGTGCGTGGGTCCCTGTTGTAATTGGCCCATTAAAACATCTACACCTGCGGTGACACGCATAATCTGAGATGGAACGCAAAAATGTCCGCTGATGAATGTGCCTAGCAGGATGTGATTTCTTTCCCCGGCCGGAAGCGGACGAAAAAAACCGGTGGGAGAGCACCAAGGACGGAAATGGCGACGACCTCTTTCCGCCGGATGTGATGCCACGTCTGTCCGGGCAACTTCCGCCGGAAGTGGGGCGCACGCAGAGGCGCCGTGAACACAGGAAAATACGGTGACCTACTTCCGCCGGATGTGGCCAGAGATGGGACGGCCCGTTATCGCACTTCCGCCCATCGGAAATTATCAGTCATCAGACGGACTCTAATGCACACCTGTTCATTGATTATATGTACAAGGGAAAAACCCAAAATGGATATGTGGGGAATGGATGTTGACGTTTTTTATATGGATAGGATCAGGGATCTAGAGGAGCAGTTGGTCTATGTCTGGTATTAGGTTTTTACTTAGGTTTTATTGTTTGGTATAAATACCACTCACCATGCAGTTACCTCCTACACCTTGAACCCCCCCCCCCCCCCCCCCCCCCCCCCCCCCCCCCCCCCCCCCCCCCCCCCCCCCCCCCCCCCCCCCCCACCTGCTGGCGACGACTCCTGGGGACCCTGGCGATCATCTGAAAACTTGCTTTTTGTCCATTTTACATCTATTGGATGGTGAGTCCATTTTCTGCCCATGTTTATGTTTTAATTAGTTATAATAAATGTTTTTACACTATTTGGAGCCTTCTTTTCACATATACCCATTGTGAATGGATTGGGGAGGATCCTGACTTTCAGGAGAGTAAAGACAAGGAGCCCAATTACAACAGGGACCCACGCACACACTTGGAGTGGTTTTTCCATATATGCCTATTAAACATCTAATTAATGGTGAGAGTCCATTTGATACTCCTATCTGTGTTTTCACATATGATAAACAGTATTACACTATTCGGAATTTTACTCCCACATGTACCATCTGTGAGTGTATCGGGAAGAATCTGAATTGTCGGGAGAACTAAGAATAGAATTTGGGATCGTTTACAGCAGTGGTTGGATTGTTCAAAGTGCATTTTATCCACCTTGGGGTACGAGTCCGGCCACACTGTCTTATTATTTAATTCATCATCACAGTTATACGCTATGTTTGTATTTGTTGTTATCTTTGTTTAAGAGCCATATTCCCGGTAAATACGACTATTTGAATCAAGCGCCCCAGACCCTCTTGGTAATAAATTTTTTGTCTAGTTCGTTTTAAAGTGTGGGTGACACTTCTTTACCTACTGGGACAGGGGCAGCTTTAGGCGCATGGTCTTTACCACCAGTTCTTAAATTTCTATGCTATTGTCAACCACACTAGAACAATGGTGGTCATTCCGACTTGTTCGCTCGCTAGCTACTTTTAGCAGAAATGCAAACACAAAGCCGTCGCGCTCTGGGAGTGTATCTTAGCATAGCAGAATTGCTAACGAAAGATTAGCAATTCTGCTATTAAGTATTTCCTTGCAGTTTCTGAGTAGCTCCAGACCTACTCCTATATTGCGATCACCTCAGTCCGTTTAGTTCCTGGTTTGACGTCACAAACACGCCCAGCTTCCGGCCAGCCACTCCTGCGTTTTCTGCTGGCACGCCTGCGTTTTTTAGCACACTCCCGGAAAACGCTCAGTTACCACCCAGAAACACCCACTTCCTGTCAATCATTCTCCGATCAACAGAGCGACTGAAAAGCTTTGTTCGCCCGTGAGTAAAATAGCATAGTTTTGTGTAAAATTTCTTAGCACGTGCGCCCCGCTGTGCATACGCATGCGCAGAACTGCCGGATTGTAGCCTATTAGCAATTCTGCTAAAAATAGCAGCAAGCAAACAACTTGGAATGACCACCAATATTAGGCAGCACAGATGGTGTAATGGTTAGCATTACTGCCCCACACAACAGACGTCATGGGTTCGATTTGCACCATGGCCCTAACTGTTTGGAGTTTATATATTCTATCTGTACTTACGTTGGTTTCCTCCCATAATCCAAAAATATACTGGTAGGTTAATTGGCTCCTGACAAAAATTAACCCTAGTGTGTGCGTGCATGTCTGGTAGGGTACATATATTGTAAGCTCCACTGGGGCAGGGACTGACGTGAATGGGCAAATATTTTCTGTCAAGCACTGCGGAATATAAATAACTGATAATAATGTTACAAGCCAGGGATATTATTCAAGGGATACTGTTTATAAAGGAAGGGGACAGGGGCACCATCAGTTGGGTACAGCAGGTGCTAATGTACTAAGCCCAAAATCAAGGGTGGGGGGCGCATTGCGCAGATGATTATACCTGAATAACCAGTGTTGCAGTCACCTTGTCAGAGACTTAGGGCAGAAAGGGCTTTAGATGGGAGCATGGTAGTTGTGTGCCCTAGGTCACACTCTCATAGTGATTGCCTACTATCTCAGCTGACTTTCTATATTTGCCACCCCAAACTCTCCTCCTCTGCCTGACAGCTTCCATTCATGACCCTGTTGTGCCTGCCATACACATCCACAGTAAGAAGCACGCACAAATTACCCATATGTGCCTCTGCCCCATCCCTCCCCAAATGTGCCTCTGCCCCCATCCTTTTCCAAATGTGCCTCTGCCCCCATCCTTTTCCAAGTGTGCCTCTGCCCCCATCCTTCCCCAAGTGTGTCTCTGCCCCCATCACTCCCCAAGTGTGTCTCTGTACCATCCCTTCCCAAGTATGCCTCTGGTCCTTTCCCTCCGCAAGTAGAAAACGAGATTTATGGTAAGAACTTACCATTGTTAAATCTCTTTCTGCGAGGTACACTGGGCTCCACAAGGAATAACATTGGGGTGTAGAGTAGAATCTTGATCCAAGGCACCAACAGGCTCAAAGCTTTGACTGTTCCCAAGATGCACAGCGCTGCCTCCTCTATAACCCCGCCTCCATGCACAGGAGCTCAGTTTCGTTAACCAGTCCAATGTAGTAACAGGTACTAGAGATGACAATCGCTCTTAGCCAATTACACCACACACTCACCGCAGGATAGGGTGTCACTGGCTAATTCCACACCAACCCAAAGAAGCTAAGTGCATCAGGGTGGATGCCTTGTGGAGCCCAATGTACCTCGCAAAAAGAGATTTAACAACAGTTAGTTCTTACCATAAATCTCGTTTTCTGCTGCGGGGTACACTGGGCTCCACAAGGAATAACATCAGGGATGTTCTAAAGCAGTTCCTTATGGGAGGGGATGCACTGTATTGGGCACAAGAACCCGGCATCCAAAGGAAGCATCCTGAAAGGCGGAAGTATCGGAAGGCATAGAACCTTATGAACGTGTTCCCCGAGGACCACGTAGCAGCCTTTCACAGTTGTTCAAGGGTCGCACGACGGGGGGCCGCCCAAGAAGGTCCAACCGACCAAGTAGAATGGGCTTTGATGGTAGCAGGAGCTGGACAACCAGCCTGTAAATAAGCATGTGCAATCACCATTCTAATCCATCTGGCCATGGTCTGCTTGGAAGCAGGCCAGCCATGTTTGTGAAAACCAAACAGTACAAAAAGAGAATCAGATTTCCTAACGGAGGATGTTCTCTACACATAGATACGGAGAGCACATACCACAGACCAAAGACCGCTCTTTGGAAGACAACTCAGGAGAATTAAAGGCCGGAACGACAATTTCCTGTTTAAGGTGGAAGGAAGACACCACCTTGGGTAAATAATCTGGCCGCTTTCTAAGAACCGCCCGGTCACGGTGAAAGATCAAATGGGGAGACTTACAGGGTAAGGCACCCAAGTCTGAGACCCTTCTAGCTGAAGCAATAGCCAGCAAAAATAGCACCTTAAGGGAAAGCCACTTAAGGTCAGCAGAGGCAAGAGGTTCAAATAGAGACTCTTGCAAGGCCTCCAAAACCACGGACAGATCCCAAGGGGCCACAGGTGGCACATAAGGAGACTGAATCTGCAACACGCCCTGAGTGAATGTATGAACATCAGGTAGGGCAGCAATCTTTCTCTGAAACCAAACCAACAAGGCAGAAATGTGAACCTTGAGGGAGGCCAGACGAAGGCCTAAGTCCAGGCCCTGTTGTAGGAAGGCCAACAGTTTGGCCGTGCTAAACTTGAAAACGTCATGATTGTGAGACGTACACCAAGTAAAGTAAGCATTCCAGACCCTATGGTAAATCCGAGCAGAAGCCGGCTTACAGGCCTTCAACATAGTTTGAACAACTGCTTCAGAAAAACCCTTGGCCCTCAGGATGGAAGCTTCAAGAGCCATGCCGTCAAAGCCAGTCGGGCCAAGTCCTGGTAAACACAAGGGCCCTAAACGAGGAGGTCTGGTCATTGTGGAAGTAGAAGGGGACGATCTAGCGAGAGGCCCTGTAGATCGGAGAACCAGTGCCGCCTGGAGCGATTAGAAGTAGGTTTCCTCCTTCTTGTTGAACTTCTGTATTACTTTGGGCAGTAATAACACCGGAGGGAACACATACGGCAGCCAAAAGTTCCATGGGATTGACAGAGCATCCACAAATGCTGCTTGAGGATCCCTTGTCCTTGCTCCTGAAGACCGGAACCTTGTGATTGTGGCGAGATGCCAACAGGTCCACATCTGGAAGGCCACACTTGTCCACGAGAAGTTGAAACACTTCTGGATGGAGGCTCCATTCTCCGGCGTGTACGTCCTGATGACTGAGAAAGTCCGCTTCCCAGTTTAGGACCCCCGGAATGAACACTGCGGATATGGCCGGCAGATGGCGTTCTGCCCACTGAAGAATCCTTGATACTTCCCTCATTGCCATGCGGCTTCAAGTGCCTCCTTCATGATTGATGTATGCCACCGTGGTGGCGTTGTCCAATTGAACTTGAACTGGTCTGTTCTGTATCGAATGCTGGGCAATTGTCAACGCATTGAACACTGCCCGCAGTTCCAGAATATTTATCGGTAGTAGAGACTCCTCCTCTGTCCACCGTCCCTGAAGGGAGTGTTGTTTTAACACCGCGCTCCAACCTCTCAGACTGGCATCCGTCGCCAGCAGGACGCAGTTGGATATCTAGAAGGGACGGCCCCTGCTCATTCGATGGTCCTGAAGCCACCAGCTCAGTGACAGGCGGACCTCCGGAGACAAGGAGATCATGTGTGATCTGATCCAGTGAGGCAGGCCGTCCCACTTAGTCAGAATTAACTTCTGCAGAGGGCGAGAATGGAATTGAGCATACTCCACCATGTCGAAAGCCGACACCATGAGACCTAGCACTTGCATTGCCGAATGAATCGACACTTGCGGACGAGATAGGAAGCATCGAATCCTGTCCTGAAGTTTCAGGACCTTCTCCTGAGACAAGAACAACCGCTGGTTGCGAGTGTCAATAACGCTCCCAGGTGTACCATGCTCCGAGCGGGAACCAGGGATGATTTCTTCCAGTTGACAAGCCACCCGTGGACTGTCATGATCTGGACAGTCAGATCTAGATGACACAGGAGAATTTCTGGGAAATTTGCCAGGATCAACAAATCATCTAGGTACAGTAGGATTCTGACCCCTTAACGGCAGAGTGTAGCCGTCATGACCGCCATTACTTTGGTGAAACCTTGGAGAGCCATTGTCAAAGCAAAGGGTAATGCCCGAAATTGGTAATGAAGGTTGCCCACCGCAAACCTCAGGTACTGCTGATGAGACACTGCAATAAGAATATGCAGGTAGGCATCCTGTATGTCCAGGGGGGCCATATAGTCCCCAGGCTCCAAGGCCAGAACAATAGAGTGCAGAGTTTCCATATGAAAACTTGGAAACCTGCACATACTTGTTCAAGGACTTCAGATTGAGAATGGTCCGTGAGGACCCGTTCGGTTTCGGGACTAGAAACAGCTGGGAATAGTACCCCTTGCCTCTCTGAGGCACCTGTACTACCACTCCTGTGGTCAGAAGGGAATGTACCATCGAATGCAGAGCATTTGCTTTTGCTGGGTCCAGAGGAACATCTGTCAGGAAAAATCAATGAGGGGGACGATTCTTGAAGGGTACGGCGTAACCTCGAGTGATGACTTCCCTTACCCAGGCATTGGAAGTGGTCTTCAACCATTCCTGGGCAAAACCTAGAAGTCGGACCCCCACCTTGGGATCCCCCAGAGGGAGGCCTGCCCCATCATGCGGCAGGCTTGTCAGTTTTGGAAGCAGGCTGATGGGCAGCCCAGGCTCTCTTCGGTCAGGGCTTTGCAGGTCTGGAAGCACGAGCTTGATTTGGGTACGCCTGACCTTTTGCTTTACCTGGAGGATGAAAGAGCCGAGGGAAAGTACTTTTAGCCTTCTGTGCTGAAGGAGCCGTACTAGGTAGGCAAGCTGTTTTAGCAGTAGCCAGAACAGCCA
The DNA here is from genome assembly GCF_028390025.1 of Pseudophryne corroboree. NCBI lineage: Eukaryota > Metazoa > Chordata > Amphibia > Anura > Myobatrachidae > Pseudophryne > Pseudophryne corroboree. The sequence goes on from NC_086444.1 coordinate 683,660,342, forward strand.
CAATCTTATTGAGGTCTTCTCCAAAAAGAATGTCTCCCTTAAAAGATAGCACCTCCAGGGTTTTTTTCACCGACCAGGATCTCAACCAAAGGATACGTCTGGCCAAGACGGACGTAGTAGCAGCCTTGGCCGTCAGCACCCCGGCATCGGAGGCCACCTCCTTAAGGTACAGAGAAGCCATGGTAATATATGAGAGACATTGTCGAGCATGCTTAGATGCATTGGAAGGCAGCTCCGCCTCTAGCTCCTGAGCCCAGGCCTCAACAGCTTCAGCAGAACAAGTTGCTGCAATGGTTGGCCTATGCACAGCCCCCCGTTAGGGTGTAAATCGCTTTCAAACAACCCTCCACACGTCTATCCGTCGGTTCCTTCAGAGAGGTGACGGTGGTTACTGGCAGAGCAGAGGAAACTACCATGCGTGCCACATGAGAATCTACAGGCGGAGGAGTTTCCCAATTTTTACATAGCTCCGCAGAGAGAGGATAGTGAGCCAACAGTCTCTTATGCGGTGTGAATTTTGTTCCCGGGTTTTCCCAGGATTCCTGGCGAATGTCAGCCAGGTGTTCAGAATGAGGTAAAACTTGTTTAACCACTTTCTTAAGTTTAAATCTGGCAGGATTTTTAGAGACAGCCACAGGCTCAGGTTCATCTGGGACCTGAAGAATGAGCCTGAAAGCCTCAATCAAATCAGGGACATCCACCATTGACTTCCCTTCCCCATCAGAAGCATCTAAGTCAGTGTCTGTGGGGTCAGAGGATGTGTCCGGAAGAGCAGTGCTTTGTGAGGAAATAGAGGCCCGTTTAGAAGACGTCTTAGTCTAAGGTGGGCGAGAGTGAGATTTGGATTTAGTCAGTGACCGGTTCAAGTGCTGTAACTGAGTTAAAATTTGATCCACCCATGGCGGATTAACTGCAGGGACCATAAACTGCTGAAGTGGCACAGGTGGTCCCACATGGGGGCATCAGTTTAGTTACTAGCCTATTCAACAGCATAGAAAAGGTAGCCCAAGGTGGGTCATTTGTTACCCCCGGTGCTACAGACCCACTGGGGAGTAAGGAACCCCCTGAACCTGAACTCTCTGCTGCCATATTTACCTCCAAAATGTTTGCAGCATCACCACCACGCAATGTGGGAGAAGCCCCAGCTCCGTTGCCTCGTGTAGCTTACATAATATAAGCACAATATCAGGCAACCTGGTACAATCTTTAGCAGCAATATACCTTATGAAGAACTCCCAGTGTAGTGTGACTCTCCTGTCAGCACAAACCGGGAGTCCAGGAGATTATATATATATATATATATATATATATATATATATATGCGTGCAGAGATGGTGGCACTCAGAGACTTGAAGAAAGTTTTGGATCCATATATATATATATATATATATATATATAAATAAATAGTGGATCCTATCTTAGATGGAATTTTATCAGAAAAAACAAGAATTATATTAAAAAAAGCAAGAAGCCTGAAGGATCAACTGGCACCCAGCATGCTCACTATGAAGAAAGTAGAAAAGAGAGGAATCTTTGACAGTCAATTAAAAGGTTTTTTCAAGTGCAACCACTGTAATATTTGTAAATTTGCACATCCCAACACACACACGATCATGAATTTTAATGACTCTAGGTCATTCCCTATCTCTAATTTTATAACTTGTAATACCACCTGGGTAATTAATGTTTTAGAATGTTCATGTAACCTCAACTATGTGGGCAAAACGAAAAGACCGCTGAAAAGGGATGCAGTCAGTTTACCTCCAATCAAAATCCCGACGTTCAAAATCCCGACACCAATTGACCGATGGTCAAAATCCCGACAAGGTCAAAATCCCGACATGGACAAAATACCGACATTTAAAATACCGACAAGGTCAAAATACAGACATGTATTTGTGTTGTTAAAGTATTCCCTTTTTTCTTGAGCAGTATATATATATATATATATATATATATATATACACTGCTCAAAAAAATAAAGGGAACACTTAAACAACACAATGTAACTCCAAGTCAATCACACTTCTGTGAAATCAAACTGTCCACTTAGGAAGCAACACTGATTGACAATCAATTTCACATGCTGTTGTGCAAATGGAATAGACAACAGGTGGAAATTATAGGCAATTGGCAAGACACCCCCAATAAAAGAGTTGTTCCCACAGAACACTTCTCAGCTCCTATGCTTTCTGGCTGATGTTTTGGTCACTTTTGAAAGCCGTCGGTGCTTTCACTCTAGTGGTAGCATGAGACGGAGTCTACAACCCACTCAAGTGGCTCAGGTAGTGCAGCTCATCCAGGATGGCACATCAATGCGAGCTGTGGCAAGAAGGTTTGCTGTGTCTGTCAGCGTAGTATCCAGAGCATGGAGGCACTACCAGGAGACAGGCCAGTACATCAGGAGACGTGGAGGAGGCCGTAGGAGGGCAACAACCCAGCAGCAGGACCGCTACCTCCACCTTTGTGCAAGGAGGAACAGGAGGAGCACTGCCAGAGCCCTGCAAAATGACCTCCAGCAAGCCACAAATGTGCATGTGTCTACTCAAACGATCAGAAACAGACTCCATGAGGGTGGTATGAGAGCCCGACGTCTACAGGTGGGGGTTGTGCTTACAGCCCAACACCGTGCAGGACGTTTGGCATTTGCCAGAGAGCACCAAGATTGGCAAATTCGCCACTGGCGCCCTGTGCTCTTCACAGATGAAAGCAGGTTCTCACTGAGCACATGTGACAGACGTGACAGAGTCTGGAGACGCCAAGGAGAACGTTCTGCTGCCTGCAACATCCTCCAGCATGACCGGTTTGGCAGTGGGTCAGTAATAGTGTGGGGTGGCATTTCTTTGTGGGGCCGCACAGCCCTCCATGTGCACGTCAGAGGTAGCCTGACTGCCATTAGGTACCGAGATGAGATCCTCAGACCCCTTGTGAGACCATATGCTGGTGCGGTGGGCCCTGGGTTCCTCCTAAAGCAAGACAATGCTAGACCTCATGTGGCTGGAGTGTGTCAGCAGTTCCTGCAAAACGAAGGCATTGATGCTATGGACTGGCCCACCCGTTTCCCAGACCTGAAACCAATTGAGCACATCTAGGACATCATGTCTCGCTCCATCCACCAACGCCACGTTGCACCACAGACTGTCCAGGAGTTGGCGGAGGCTTTAGTCCAGGTCTGGGAGATCCTTCAGGAGACCATCCGCCACCTCATCAGGAGCATGCCCAGGCGTTGTAGGAAGGTCATACAGGCACGTGGAGGCCACACACACTACTGAGCCTCATTTTGACTTGTTTTAAGGATATTACATCAAAGTTGGATCAGCCTGTAGTGTGTTTTTCCACTTTAATTTTGAGTGTGACTCCAAATCCATTTGATTTCCATTAATAATTTTTGTGTGATTTTGTTGTCCACACATTCAACTATGTAAAGAACAAAGTATTTAATAAGAATATTTCATTCACTTAGATCTAGGATGTGTTATTTTAGTGTTCCCTTTATTTTTTTGAGCAGTGCATATATATATATATATATATATATATATATATAGACTATAAATCACAAGGAAAACTACACAGCAAGTATATCCTGTGAAATACCTATATTATTTAGAAACCTGACACACTTAGCCCTCTCAGGTTACAGAATATAGGAGCAGCACGCTGAGTGAAATACCAGATATGGCAGCCACAGGGGCGTATCTACCCATTGGCCAGGATGGCACTCGCCAGGGGCGCCAGCCAAGCAGAGGGCGCCGCCCGGCATTGCCATCCTTGGCTAATGGGTTGAATACCTTAAGCCAGGGGTCTTCAACCCGAGGCCCGCTGAGCTGATCTCCGTGGCCCTCCACCCGGCCGCCTAGCACGGGTTTAAATTGTTACTTCTTTTTTTTTTTTTTAAAGATCCTCCGGAGCCCTCTGGTGTGCACTGGAACTCAGCGCCGTGTTGCGTGACTTCCTGCGCTGCGGCAGCTGCACTGGCTGCTGGGAAGTAGGGGGAGTAGCTGCCAGTACAGCTGCTGCAGCGCAGAGAGTCACGTGACGCGGCGCTGAGCTCCGGGTAGTGTGATCCTCTCAGGCTGAGCCTGATCGTGCGTGGTGACAGGCTCCTCTGATTTCTGCGGTGAGGTACTATGTTTATATATGCCAGTAGAAGTCACCTTGTCCTACATGAGTGCGGGACCCAGCGTGGCGGGCGGGCGCATGTGCTATCTATAGGGGGTGGGGGGGGGGGGTGATTATAAGTCTGCCTGTGCTGTCTGCATATAAGTGTGTGTTTGTTTGTGTGAGGGGGAATAATCATGGTGTCTGTGCTGCATGTGTGTGTTCGTTATTCATGATGCCTGTGCTGACTGTACATGTGGGGGATTAATTATAGTGCCTATGCTGTTTGTATATGTTTGTGTGGGTGTGTGTGGGAATTTATCATGGTGCCTGTGCTGTCTCTCAATGTGGGGGAGGGGGATTAATCATGATGCCTGTGCTGCCTGTCTATATTGGGGCGGGGTGTGTGTGTGTGTGTGTGTGTGTGTGTGTGTGGGGGGGGGGGGGGGTTTGAGCATGGTGCCTGTGCTGTCTGTAAATGTGGGGGATGGGTTAGTATGGTGCCTGTGCAGTCTATGTGAGGGGGAGGGGAATGATCATGGTGTCTGTGCTGTCTGTATATGCAGGGGGGATGATTGTCGTGTCTGTGCTGTCTATTGGGGGCATATGTGCATCTGGCACTGCACTACTGGGGCACATGTGTATCTGCCACTATTGAGGGCTTATGTGTATCTGGCACTGCACTTCTGGGGGCATATGTGAATCTGGCACTATTGGAGACATATGTGTATCTGGCACTATTGGGGGCATATGTGTATCTGGCACTGCACTATTGGGGGCATATGTGCATCTGGCACTGCACTTCTGGGGACATATGTGAATCTGGCACTATTGGAGACATATGTGTATCTGGCACTATTAGGGGCATATGTGCATCTGGCACTGCACTATTGGGGGCATATGTGCATCTGGCACCATTGGAGGCATATGTGTATCTGGCACTATTAGGGGCATATGTGCATCTGGCACTGCACTATTGGGGGCATATCTGAATCTGGCACTATTGGAGACATATGTGTATCTGGCACTATTGGGGTCATATGTGTCTCTGGCACTGCACTATTGGGGGCGTATGTGTATATGGAACTGCACTATTGGTGACATATGTGTATCTGCCCCCCCCAATATGTGTATCACGCCCCCATTTTTATTGGCCACACCCATTTTTTGGCGCACGCACACACAGTAACATTAATAACATTTTTCTACTTGCACCACTGTAAATATGGATATATAATATGTGGAAGGCCTCCTGAGCCTGGGATAACTGCTGGGAAGGGAGCGGGGAACACGTGGAGACCTGGAGCACAGGCAGCAAAATGCGTTTAGTGGCCCTCGGATTTAACTTTATTTTTGTAATGTGGCCCACACTGTCTTAAAGGTTGAAGACCCCTGCCTTAAGTCATAGTGTCTGGCAATACCTGGCGTGCTGAGCTGCCTGTGCATTGCCTGGGATGGAGGGTGGAGGCTCGCTCAGCAGGCAGGAGCTGGCACCGGTGTCCGGCACCACAATGCAGTACAAGGAAGAAACTGAAATTAAACAAAAATTCACAGCAACCCTTGCTGTCGGGAGCTGCAGTTTATTTTCATTTTCATCTCATAGTATGGTGCAGTGCTGGACACCTGAATTAGGTAGTGCGCTGCACTGCACTATTTTTCACTGCACTACTATTTGATTATACCACCTGGCCTAGGTGGCATTGTCTCCTTGGCCAGGCCATGCACTGCTGATGTCTCCACAGTGTGATAAGGATTACTGTGTAGGCATGATGTGTAAAGGGAACTGCTACTGTGTGGGCATGATGTGTATAAAGGGTACTACTGTGTAGCGTAATTTGATTAGGGGGTACTATTGTATAGTCATGCTCCTTTCCCACAAGATCATGACCCTTTTTTGCACATGCACCTTCCCTATTTCAAATATGGGGGGGCGCCAGTCCATACTTTGCCAGGGGCGCCTGGACCCCAAGATACACCCCTGGGCAGCCACGCAACAGCTACATGCACGAACAGATATATAGTCACAAGCGTACCATGCAGAAATTATACACCATAAAACTGCACTGGACTAGCAATACAAAGTAATACTCAGTATGGCTATATATGTAAACAGTAGATATAACAAAACACAGTAGATACTAGAGATGAGCGCCGGAAATTTTTCGGGTTTTGTGTTTTGGTTTTGGGTTCGGTTCCGCGGCCGTGTTTTGGGTTCGACCGCGTTTTGGCAAAACCTCACCGAATTTTTTTTGTCGGATTCGGGTGTGTTTTGGATTCGGGTGTTTTTTTCAAAAAACCCTAAAAAACAGCTTAAATCATAGAATTTGGGGGTAATTTTGATCCCAAAGTATTATTAACCTCAAAAAACATAATTTACACTCATTTTCAGCCTATTCTGAACACATCACACCTCACAATATTATTTTTAGTCCTAAAATTTGCACCGAGGTCGCTGTGTGAGTAAGATAAGCGACCCTAGTGGCCGACACAAACACCGGGCCCATCTAGGAGTGGCACTGCAGTGTCACGCAGGATGGCCCTTCCAAAAAACCCTCCCCAAACAGCACATGACGCAAAGAAAAAAAGAGGCGCAATGAGGTAGCTGACTGTGTGAGTAAGATTAGCGACCCTAGTGGCCGACACAAACACCGGGCACATCTAGGAGTGGCACTGCAGTGTCACGCAGGATGTCCCTTCCAAAAAACCCTCCCCAAACAGCACATGACGCAAAGAAAAAAAGAGGCGCAATGAGGTAGCTGACTGTGTGAGTAAGATTAGCGACCCTAGTGGCCGACACAAACACCGGGCCCATCTAGGAGTGGCACTGCAGTGTCACGCAGGATGTCCCTTCCAAAAAACCCTCCCCAATCAGCACATGATGCAAAGAAAAAGAAAAGAAAAAAGAGGTGCAAGATGGAATTATCCTTGGGCCCTCCCACCCACCCTTATGTTGTATAAACAAAACAGGACATGCACACTTTAACCAACCCATCATTTCAGTGACAGGGTCTGCCACACGACTGTGACTGATATGACGGGTTGGTTTGGACCCCCCCCAAAAAAGAAGCAATTAATCTCTCCTTGCACAAACTGGCTCTACAGAGGCAAGATGTCCACCTCATCTTCACCCTCCGATATATCACCGTGTACATCCCCCTCCTCACAGATTATCAATTCGTCCCCACTGGAATCCACCATCTCAGCTCCCTGTGTACTTTGTGGAGGCAATTGCTGCTGGTCAATGTCTCCGCGGAGGAATTGATTATAATTCATTTTAATGAACATCATCTTCTCCACATTTTCTGGATGTAACCTCGTACGCCGATTGCTGACAAGGTGAGCGGCGGCACTAAACACTCTTTCGGAGTACACACTTGTGGGAGGGCAACTTAGGTAGAATAAAGCCAGTTTGTGCAAGGGCCTCCAAATTGCCTCTTTTTCCTGCCAGTATAAGTACGGACTGTGTGACGTGCCTACTTGGATGCGGTCACTCATATAATCCTCCACCATTCTATCAATGTTGAGAGAATCATATGCAGTGACAGTAGACGACATGTCCGTAATCGTTGTCAGGTCCTTCAGTCCGGACCAGATGTCAGCATCAGCAGTCGCTCCAGACTGCCCTGCATCACCGCCAGCGGGTGGGCTCGGAATTCTGAGCCTTTTCCTCGCACCCCCAGTTGCGGGAGAATGTGAAGGAGGAGATGTTGACAGGTCGCGTTCCGCTTGACTTGACAATTTTGTCACCAGCAGGTCTTTCAACCCCAGCAGACCTGTGTCTGCCGGAAAGAGAGATCCAAGGTAGGCTTTAAATCTAGGATCGAGCACGGTGGCCAAAATGTAGTGCTCTGATTTCAACAGATTGACCACCCGTGAATCCTTGTTAAGCGAATTAAGGGCTGCATCCACAAGTCCCACATGCCTAGCGGAATCGCTCCGTGTTAGCTCCTTCTTCAATGCCTCCAGCTTCTTCTGCAAAAGCCTGATGAGGGGAATGACCTGACTCAGGCTGGCAGTGTCTGAACTGACTTCACGTGTGGCAAGTTCAAAGGGCATCAGAACCTTGCACAACGTTGAAATCATTCTCCACTGCACTTGAGACAGGTGCATTCCATCTCCTATATCGTGCTCAATTGTATAGGCTTGAATGGCCTTTTGCTGCTCCTCCAACCTCTGAAGCATATAGAGGGTTGAATTCCACCTCGTTACCACTTCTTGCTTCAGATGATGGCAGGGCAGGTTCAGTAGTTTTTGGTGGTGCTCCAGTCTTCTGTACGTGGTGCCTGTACGCCGAAAGTGTCCCGCAATTTTTCTGGCCACCGACAGCATCTCTTGCACGCCCCTGTCGTTTTTTAAAAAATTCTGCACCACCAAATTCAAGGTATGTGCAAAACATGGGACGTGCTGGAATTTGCCCATATTTAATGCACACACAATATTGCTGGCGTTGTCCGATGCCACAAATCCACAGGAGAGTCCAATTGGGGTAAGCCATTCCGCGATGATCTTCCTCAGTTGCCGTAAGAGGTTTTCAGCTGTGTGCGTATTCTGGAAAGCGGTGATACAAAGCGTAGCCTGCCTAGGAAAGAGTTGGCGTTTGCGAGATGCTGCTACTGGTGCCGCCGCTGCTGTTCTTGCGGCGGGAGTCCATACATCTACCCAGTGGGCTGTCACAGTCATATAGTCCTGACCCTGCCCTGCTCCACTTGTCCACATGTCCGTGGTTAAGTGGACATTGGGTACAACTGCATTTTTTAGGACACTGGTGAGTCTTTTTCTGACGTCCGTGTACATTCTCGGTATCGCCTGCCTAGAGAAGTGGAACCTAGATGGTATTTGGTAACGGGGGCACACTGCCTCAATAAATTGTCTAGTTCCCTGTGAACTAACGGCGGATACCGGACGCACGTCTAACACCAACATAGTTGTCAAGGACTCAGTTATCCGCTTTGCAGTAGGATGACTGCTGTGATATTTCATCTTCCTCGCAAAGGACTGTTGAACAGTCAATTGCTTACTGGAAGTAGTACAAGTGGGCTTACGACTTCCCCTCTGGGATGACCATCGACTCCCAGCGGCAACAACAGCAGCGCCAGCAGCAGTAGGCGTTACACGCAAGGATGCATCGGAGGAATCCCAGGCAGGAAAGGACTCGTCAGACTTGCCAGTGACATGGCCTGCAGGACTATTGGCATTCCTGGGGAAGGAGGAAATTGACACTGAGGGAGTTGGTGGGGTGGTTTGCGTGAGCTTGGTTACAAGAGGAAGGGATTTACTGGTCAGTGGACTGCTTCCGCTGTCACCCAAAGTTTTTGAACTTGTCACTGACTTATTATGAATGCGCTGCAGGTGACGTATAAGGGAGGATGTTCCGAGGTGGTTAACGTCCTTACCCCTACTTATTACAGCTTGACAAAGGGAACACACGGCTTGACACCTGTTGTCCGCATTTCTGGTGAAATACCTCCACACCGAAGAGCTGATTTTTTTGGTATTTTCACCTGGCATGTCAACGGCCATATTCCTCCCACGGACAACAGGTGTCTCCCCGGGTGCCTGACTTAAACAAACCACCTCACCATCAGAATCCTCCTGGTCAATTTCCTCCCCAGCGCCAGCAACACCCATATCCTCCTCATCCTGGTGTACTTCAACACTGACATCTTCAATCTGACTATCAGGAACTGGACTGCGGGTGCTCCTTCCAGCACTTGCAGGGGGCATGCAAATAGTGGAAGGCGCATGCTCTTCACGTCCAGTGTTGGGAAGGTCAGGCATCGCAAACGACACAATTGGACTCTCCTTGTGGATTTGGGATTTCAAAGAACGCACAGTTCTTTGCGGTGCTTTTGCCAGCTTGAGTCTTTTCAGTTTTCTAGCGAGAGGCTGAGTGCTTCCATCCTCATGTGAAGCTGAACCACTAGCCATGAACATAGGCCAGGGCCTCAGCCGTTCCTTGCCACTCCGTGTGGTAAATGGCATATTGGCAAGTTTACGCTTCTCCTCCGACAATTTTATTTTAGGTTTTGGAGTCCTTTTTTTTCTGATATTTGGTGTTTTGGATTTGACATGCTCTGTACTATGACATTGGGCATCGGCCTTGGCAGACGACGTTGCTGGCATTTCATCGTCTCGGCCATGACTAGTGGCAGCAGCTTCAGCACGAGGTGGAAGTGGATCTTGATCTTTCCCTAATTTTGGAACCTCAACTTTTTTGTTCTCCATATTTTATAGGCAGAACTAAAAGGCACCTCAGGTAAACAATGGAGATGGATGGATTGGATACTAGTATACAATTATGGACGGACTGCCACGGTTAGGTGGTATAAAAAAACCACGGTTAGGTGGTATATATTATAATAATAATACAATTATGGATGGACGGACTGCCTGCCGACTGCCGACACAGAGGTAGCCACAGCCGTGAACTACCGCACTGTACACTGGTTGATAAAGAGATAGTAGTATACTCGTAACAATTAGGATGACACTATGACGGTATAAAGAATGAAAAAAAAACCACGGTTAGGTGGTAGGTATATAATAATAAATAATACAATTCTGGTCGGACGGACTGCCTGCCGTGTGCCGACACAGAGGTAGCCACAGCCGTGAACTACCGCACTGTACACTGGTTGATAAAGAGATAGTAGTATACTCGTAACAATTAGGATGACACTATGACGGTATAAAGAATGAAAAAAAAAACCACGGTTAGGTGGTAGGTATATAATAATAAATAATACAATTCTGGTCGGACGGACTGCCTGCCGTGTGCCGACACAGAGGTAGCCACAGCCGTGAACTACCGCACTGTACACTGGTTGATAAAGAGATAGTAGTATACTCGTAACAATTAGGATGACACTATGACGGTATAAAGAATGAAAAAAAAACCACGGTTAGGTGGTAGGTATATAATAATAAATAATACAATTCTGGTCGGACGGACTGCCTGCCGTGTGCCGACACAGAGGTAGCCACAGCCGTGAACTACCGCACTGTACACTGGTTGATAAAGAGATAGTAGTATACTCGTAACAATTAGGATGACACTATGACGGTATAAAGAATGAAAAAAAAAACCACGGTTAGGTGGTAGGTATATAATAATAAATAATACAATTCTGGTCGGACGGACTGCCTGCCGTGTGCCGACACAGAGGTAGCCACAGCCGTGAACTACCGCACTGTACACTGGTTGATAAAGAGATAGTAGTATACTCGTAACAATTAGGATGACACTATGACGGTATAAAGAATGAAAAAAAAACCACGGTTAGGTGGTAGGTATATAATAATAAATAATACAATTCTGGTCGGACGGACTGCCTGCCGTGTGCCGACACAGAGGTAGCCACAGCCGTGAACTACCGCACTGTACACTGGTTGATAAAGAGATAGTAGTATACTCGTAACAATTAGGATGACACTATGACGGTATAAAGAATGAAAAAAAAACCACGGTTAGGTGGTAGGTATATAATAATAAATAATACAATTCTGGTCGGACGGACTGCCTGCCGTGTGCCGACACAGAGGTAGCCACAGCCGTGAACTACCGCACTGTACACTGGTTGATAAAGAGATAGTAGTATACTCGTAACAATTAGGATGACACTATGACGGTATAAAGAATGAAAAAAAAAACACGGTTAGGTGGTAGGTATATAATAATAAATAATACAATTCTGGTCGGACGGACTGCCTGCCGTGTGCCGACACAGAGGTAGCCACAGCCGTGAACTACCGCACTGTACACTGGTTGATAAAGAGATAGTAGTATACTCGTAACAATTAGGATGACACTATGACGGTATAAAGAATGAAAAAAAAAACCACGGTTAGGTGGTAGGTATATAATAATAAATAATACAATTCTGGTCGGACGGACTGCCTGCCGTGTGCCGACACAGAGGTAGCCACAGCCGTGAACTACCGCACTGTACACTGGTTGATAAAGAGATAGTAGTATACTCGTAACAATTAGGATGACACTATGACGGTATAAAGAATGAAAAAAAAAACCACGGTTAGGTGGTAGGTATATAATAATAAATAATACAATTCTGGTCGGACGGACTGCCTGCCGTGTGCCGACACAGAGGTAGCCACAGCCGTGAACTACCGCACTGTACACTGGTTGATAAAGAGATAGTAGTATACTCGTAACAATTAGGATGACACTATGACGGTATAAAGAATGAAAAAAAAACCACGGTTAGGTGGTAGGTATATAATAATAAATAATACAATTCTGGTCGGACGGACTGCCTGCCGTGTGCCGACACAGAGGTAGCCACAGCCGTGAACTACCGCACTGTACACTGGTTGATAAAGAGATAGTAGTATACTCGTAACAATTAGGATGACACTATGACGGTATAAAGAATGAAAAAAAAACCACGGTTAGGTGGTAGGTATATAATAATAAATAATACAATTCTGGTCGGACGGACTGCCTGCCGTGTGCCGACACAGAGGTAGCCACAGCCGTGAACTACCGCACTGTACTGTGTCTGCTGCTAATATAGACTGGTTGATATTTAAAGAGATATTAGTAGTATACAACAATACTATACTGGTGGTCAGGCACTGGTCACCACTCCTGCAGCAAAAGTGTGCACTGTTAATTAATATAATTGTACTCCTGGCTCCTGCTAACAACCTGCAGTGCTCCCCAGTCTCCCCCACAATTAATTATAAGCTTTTAATTTATACATTGATGACTGTGCAGCACACTGGGCTGAGCTGAGTGCACACAGACTGAGTCACACTGTGTGACTGACTGTGCTGTGTATCGTTTTTTTTTTCAGGCAGAGAACGGATATAGCAGAGAGAAGTGAACGGATATATTATATTAAATAAAAGTTAACTAGCAACTGCACTGGTCACTGACTGTGGTAAACTAACTCTGTCTGCGACTCTGCACAATCTCTCTCTCTCTATCTAATCTATCTCTATTCTAATGGAGAGGACGCCAGACACGTCCTCTCCCTATCAATCTCAATGCACGAGTGAAAATGGCGGCGACGCGCGGCTCCTTATATAGAATCCGAGTCTCGCGATAGAATCCGAGCCTCGCGAGAATCCGACAGCGTCATGATGACGTTCGGGCGCGCTCGGGTTAACCGAGCAAGGCGGGAAGATCCGAGTCGCTCGGACCCGTGAAAAAAAACATGAAGTTCGGGCGGGTTCGGATTCCGAGGAACCGAACCCGCTCATCTCTAGTAGATACTGGATGTTTATCACAGGGTGTTTGTACCACACAACCCTGAATATATGCACTCTTTCTTAACTAACACTGTCCCTTGACAGGTAGAATACTTAAGTGTCCTGTAAAATGCACAGCGCTGGCGAGCAGGCGGCTTTACAGAGGAGGATTTGCCCCAGCAGTCCCAGGAACAGAGTAGCTGTGTTGTGATGGCAGCTGACAGGGAGTGAGGGAGAGATATACAGCTCCAGGGCGGGAACATTTACCCAAATGGTGCCCTGGGGCTGGGGGAGGGGCTACAGGTCAGGCCTTATTTCCCTGCTGGCTTCCCCACCGGGGCGAAACGGGATTTTCATAAGAGAAAACTCCCACCTGTCCCATTTCCCAGTGACTAGTGGAGCGGCTACCCTTTACAGTGTCCATGCCAGCGCGCGTGGCCCGCCTCCCACGGCTGCGCTGGATCGCGGTTAAAAGCGGGCCAAAGAGACCCCTTACCTCCCCTTGTACCTGTGGCCACGCGATCCCGGAGGTTAGCGGCGAGTGTGTGTGACTAACAGAAGGACACCGAAGCCTCCACTGTAGTTACACAGCAACCAGGGAGCGGGAGTATACAGCGCTGCTGGGGGAGTGATGGAGCTGCAGCAAAGGATGTCTTAGCTGACATACATAAAAGCTGCAGCCCTTGAAGTCTTCAATTTCTTCTGAAATAAGCTATAGTATGGGCTGCAATAGCAGCCCTTCTGTTGATTGCCTGTTTACTGCATGGCACCAACTTACAAACTGAGCTCCTGGGCACGGAGGTGGGGTTATAGAGGAGGCGGCTCTGTGCATCTTGGGAACAGTCAAAGCTTTGAGCCAGTTGGTGCCTCAGATCAAGATCCTACTCTACACCCCGTTGTTATTCCTTGTGGAACCCAGTCTACCCCGCAGCAGAAAGATACCTTTTCGACGGAAGAAACCTTTCCGTATGTGTGCGAAATCTCCTCTCTTCGAAAAACAAATCCCCCACGAGCTCTGTGTATTGACCCCTTATATATTTGTAAATGTTAATCATATGCCCTCTTAATCTAATTTTTTCCAATGTAAACCTGGCTTGCTAGACTAGGCATGTTTACATTGGAAAAAAGGAGATTAAGAGGTGACATGATTAACATTTACAAATATATAAGGGGTTAATATACAGAGCTAGCGGGGGAATTGTTTTTCGAAAAAGATCATCACAAAGAACACGTGGTCACCTGCTTTAGTTAGAGGAAAGGAGATTTCGCACACAGAGATGGAAAAGTTTCTTCATAGTAAGGATAATAAGTATTTGGAACTGCCTGCCTGAGTAGTAATGGCGGACTTTGTCATTACTTTTAAGAATGGGCTAGATAAATTCCTAATGGATAAGGATATACAGGCTTATGGTGGGTAAATCATGTACTATAGTAATATTTAAAAAAAACAAAGGAGTATTTAGTTTACGACTAAAAATTCACCACAATTAAAATTAGTCTTAAAAATATTACAGTGTAAGAGATCACTAACAGGTTGAACTCAATGGACAAAAGTCTTTTTTCAACTTCAGAAACTATGTTACTATGTAAGTGTGCCTCTGCCCCCATCCCACCCAGAGCCGGCCCTAACCAATATGATGCCCTAGGCAAGATTTTGGCTGATGCCCCCTAGCACCACTGCTGGTTCCGCCTCTGACCTTGCACCTCTTTTCCAGCACCATCACCCCTCACCCATAGCAGTCCTTATTTTGGTGTTTGTACCCCTATATTTTAAATAGGAGCAGTTCGCACATTTGGCGCTCAGCCCAAAAATGGGTGTGTTTTTGCTGGCAAGGGGCATGGCCACACAATAGTAACCCCAATTCCAATTATGCCACACAGTACTGCAACTTTATTCACATTTGATCATGCGATAGTGTCCATAATTCATATTACATCCCACAGTAGTATTACTTTACCTTATAAACGTTACTCCTCACAGTAGAACCCCTTATTCACATTATATCACACTGAATTGCTCCTTATTCACATTACACCACACCCTATTGCTCTTTATTCACATTAGACGACACAGTAGTGCCCTTTCTATACGAAACGCCACATAGTAGAGCACCTTATACACATAATGCCACAGAGTAATGCCCTTTACACATATGAGACAAATTATTAATGTCCTTAGAAACATAATGCACCTTACATATTATGACAGCCTTTATTAATGTCCTTTTACACATACTGTAATGTCCCTTACACATATGCAGCACATTATTAATGCCCTTATACCAGTGGTTCCCAAACTTTTTTAGTCCAAGGCACCCATTGGGTCTCCCTGACTTTTTCAAGGCACCCTTACGCCAAAATAATTACGATGTATAGTGATAAGTATCAATTTATTTTCCGTAGTGTACATGAATACTCCCCTATGGGGATCATTCCGAGTTGGTCGCTCGCTAGCAGTTTTTTGCTGCCGTGCAAACGCTAAGCCACCGCCCTATTGGAGTGTATATTAGCTTTGCAGAAGTGCGAACGCTTTCATCTCAGAACGGCTACAAAAATAATTTGTGCAGTTTTATAGCAGCTCAAAACCTACTCAGCGCTTGCGATCACTTCAGACCATTAAGTTTCCGGATTTGACGTCACAAACATGCCCTGCGTTCACCCAGCCACGCCTGCGTTTTCCCTGGCACGCCTGCGTATTTCCGAACACTCCCTGAAAACGGTCAGTTGCCACCCAGAAACGCCCACATCATGTCAATCACTCTGCGGCAGCCATTGCGACTGAAATGCATCGCTAGACCCTGTATGAAACTACATCGGTCGTTGTACTAGTACGTCGCGCGTGCGCATTGCGACGCATACGCAGAAGTGCCGTTTTTTTAGCCTCATCGCCGCGCAGTGAACACCTGCATCCATTAAAAAAATAAAACCCAGGCTTTGTATAAAATAACAGTTTTTTTTGCAGTCAAATAAATCAATCTAAAAAGGCTCCTGTGCATCCATGCACCAAGACCAGCCCCCCAGCTGCTTACCAGCTTGTCGTCATGTAAAGGGGCCCTACATACACACTTAAAGATTTTACTGAACGATATGAACGTTCTCGTTCATTAATGAATGAGAACTCGTTCATATCTTTCAGTGTGTAGGCACCACCGATGAACGATGTGCGGCCCGGCGCTTGTCCATCGTTGGTGCCGGCTCGTTCATACCTGCAGGCCAATATGGACAATCTTGTCAATATTAGCATGCAGGGCTATGGAGCCGGGTCACGGGGGGAGTGAAGAAACTTCACTCCCCCCATCACCTCCCCCTCCACCGCCGGGTCATTTGACGGCCATATCGGCCGTCAGGCAGCTCGGCGGAGGGTCGCCGAGTGTGTAGAGCCCTTAAGTCACTTACAGCAGGCACCCCCCTCCTATAGATTTCCCAAAGCAGCATTACTCACTTTTTCAGCCAGCTCCTTGGCCACTCCAGCGCACTCCTTCGCCACTCCAGCCTGCTTGCAGCCGCACTCTCCACTGATTATTACGCTCACAGGTTCCCCCTGCACACAAGCACATCCCGCATAACTACCCCTTACCTGCCAGGTGACTCCAGTCACTGGTTACCCCCCCTGTACCTGAGAGCACATCCCCCCCCCTGCACCTGAGAGCACAATATCCTCCCCCCTTCCCCTGCACCTGAGAGCACAACATCCTCCCCCCTTCCCCTGCACCTGAGAGCACAACATCCCCCCCTGCAGCCGATCAACTGGCTGACTTCAGCTGTACCTAGCCGTACCTAGTGCAGACATCCTGCACTCTCCCTCCCTCACCCCCCACGGCGCCAGCTGATTACACATTGCTTACTAGACGGGCGTTCCAGCCGCCCGCGCTCCCCCTTCCCCCGCTGATTACTTAATAGACGGCCGCTCCAGCCGCCCGTGCCCCGTCCTCACGCTGATTACTTACTTGTTGCTGCACTCCCTCCCTCCCTCCTCCCCTCCCTCCCCTCCCCCCCCCCCCGGCTAACTACATACTGGACAGCCGCCCGCACTCCCCCCCCGGCGGACTGCTCACTGCCCGCCCGCTGCTCCTGCAGCACACAGTCTCCCCTTCCATCCTCCCTGTCAACGGCTAACTTCAGGCTGCGGCGGCAGCACCCCTGTGACAGCGCTGCGGCACCCCAGGGAGCCGCGGCGCACAGTTTGGGAAACCATGCCTTATACACATAATAACACACATAGTGCCCCTACACATTTGCTGCATATTATTAGTGCCCCTATACACATAATGACACACATACAGTAGTACCCTGTTATACATATGCCACACATTATTAATGCCCTTATACACATAATGACACACATAGTGCCCCTTACACATATGTTGCACATTATTAATGCATTTTTACATGACACACATAATGCTCCTAACTCATATTCCGAACACTACTGCACAACCAACCATATGAAATGCTACACACAGAATATAGGCATGCCGCATATCATTTTAATCAGCAGAAGCTGCTGATGCCCCTAGGCATATCAAATGCCATAGGCAACTGCCTAGTTTGCCTATGCCTATGGCCGGCTCTGATCCCACCCCAAGTGTTCCTCTGCCTCTATCCCTCCATAAATGTGTCTCTGAACCCTTCACTCCCCAAGTAGGTCTCTGCCCCATCGCTCCCTAGTGTGTCTCTGCCTCTTTCCATACCCAAGTGTGGCTCTGCCCCTATCCCTCTCCACATTTACCTATACCCCATCCCTCCCCAAGTGCCTCTGCACTTATACCTCCCCAAGTGTCTCTGGCCCATCACTCCCCAAGTGTGTGTCTGCTCCATTCCTCCCCAAGTGTGCCTCTGCCCCTTTTCATCCCCAAGTGTGCCTCTGTCCCTATCCCCCAAGGTTGTCTCTTCCCCATCCCTACCCCAGTGTGCCTCTGCCCCTTGCCCTACCCCAATATGCCTCTGCTCCAATCACTTCCCAAATGTGCTTCTGCCCCATCCCTCCCCAAGTGTGCCTCTGGCCCTTTCCCTATCCAAGTGTGCCTCTGCCCCTATACCTCCCCAAGTGTGTCATTGCTCCTTTCCCTCCTCAAGTGTGCCTCTGTTCCTATCCCTCCCCAAGTGTGCCTCTGCCCCCAACCCTCCCCAAGTATGCCTCTGCCCCTATCCTTCCCCAAGTGTGCCCCTGCTGCCTTCACTCCCCAAGTGTGCCTCTGCCCCATCAGTCCCCAAGTGTGCCTCTATCCCTATCACTCCCCAAGTGTGCCTCTGCCCCATCATTCCCCAGGTGTGTCTCTGCCCCATCCCTTCCCAAGTGTGCCTCTGCCCCTATACCTCCCCAAGTGTGTCATTGCTCCTTTCCCTCCTCAAGTGTGCCTCTGTTCCTATCCCTCCCCAAGTGTGCCTCTGCCCCCAACCCTCCCCAAGTATGCCTCTGCCCCTATCCTTCCCCAAGTGTGCCCCTGCTGCCTTCACTCCCCAAGTGTGTCTCTGCCCCATCAGTCCCCAAGTGTGCCTCTATCCCTATCACTCCCCAAGTGTGCCTCTGCCCCATCATTCCCCAGGTGTGTCTCTGCCCCATCCCTTCCCAAGTGTGGCTCTGTCTACCTCCCCAAGTGTGTATCTGCCTCCCTCCCCAAGCAAATCATAAACATTTGTTATATTGTCAATGTCAAACCACTTTACAGCAATGCATTTGTATTATCCAATTGTATAACTATAACAGTTATGCCATGCAACTACTTTTATTATTTTTTAACAGTTAAAGTAAGTTCTTACAGTGATATTTGAAAATTCCAGCTACTGTAGACAAATAATGTATACTATTTTTATGTTTCCACAGTTTCATAGCCTGCAAGACAAACACAAGAAAAATATCACAGCAAGTTGTTCAGGAATAATAGACCAGAGTTTACAATGAAAGATACTTAGGGGTCTATGTACTAAGCCTTGGAGAGCGATAAAGTGGAGATAAAAAAAAAGTACCAACCAACCAGCTCCTGTAATTTTTCAAACACAGCCTATAATATGGCAGTTAGGAGCTGATTGGCTGGTACTTTATCTGTCTCAACTTTATCTCCATCCAAGGCTTATTACGTAAACCACTAAGATTCCAAATTACTTGTGAAGAACTTTTGTTGAAATGTGTACATGTAGCAAGAAAGCAGTATACTGTTATATTACCTCCTGTAGAACTAATGTGTCTATTATATTTTTATATGACTGTGAAAAAGAACCTAGAAAGCCTTCCAACCTTGCTTTTGGGTGCTAAATACTAATGGGTCCAATGGTTATCTTGACTAGTTTTCTGCGCCTAGGCACAACATGACTTATTAGCATAAACCCTTCATCTATTGTTCTCATCTGCAATACAATACAGTGCAGCAGGGGATTAAGTCAGATGTAACCAATTATAGGATCCTATCATTGCATATCCTGTTAATTTATAGGGGGAATAGGGTCTGAGGTGTTGGGAGGCTGCAGGGTTGAGATGTCAGTGTGCTGGCCCCCAAGATTTCTGTTACCGGCCCTTCTTAGTAATTTATTAAATATAATTTTAATGTAGTTATTAAGTATATAGTTAAATTAATTTTCACTATAGTTTTCATCCTTCTCTGGTTGGTAGGCCTTTCTTTAGATTTGAAATCATTAGCTGGAGACGCTCCTTGACCAAAGGTGCAATTTCTGACCTCCTTTGTCGAGGAGGCATCCCCTGCGCAAGATTCCCATGAAATAGCCTGGGAAGCTGATTTTGGAAGCACCTTGGATGATGAAGAATGGTCAGATATATGGGACAATGCCGCTTCTAGCTCTATATGAGTTAAAATTAAGAATGTATATAAATTATGGTACCAATCGTACTTTGTTCCCTCTTGATTGGAGACAATGATTCCAGACACTTCAGATAAATGTTGGAGGGATTGCTCTGATGTGGGTAATTTCATCCACATATGGTGGCCTTACCCGAAAGTAACAATCCTTTGGTGGGATGTTATAAATCTACTTTTGCATTTTAAAGCCCCTGTTCCCTATGATCCAAAGCACTTCCTCCTACCTCTAGGGCTCCCAGTGTTATTTAGAAACAAAAACAAATTAATGCGCCATATTATCTTGGCCACGACCTACCAAATTGCTGCTGAAATCGTCTACACCATCTGTCATTTCACAGATGACTGTACATGATTAGCATAATAAACAATTCATCCAAGTTGTTTGACAAAGACTGGAGTGCCTGGTTGGCCTCCCAAAATGCCAATTCCCAATTTTGCAGGTAATGATTTACACTGATTTTGTTTTCACACAGCTCCCTACTGGCGGATACACTCCATTGGTCCTCTCTTCTTCTCTGTTCTCCATCTTCTCTTTCTTCTTCCTTCTTCCCACTTTGACTATCCTTTTTTTCTTTTCTTTTCTACAGTTGGCCTTGCCGTTCTCTATGGGGACACTTTCCACACCTTTTGATATTCTTAAAATTGGATCACTTTTTTTTTTTTTAATCAATAGTTTTTATTTAATTTTTAGACAGTAACATATACAGCCGGATGTGACAATACAAGTACAATCCAGCGCGAATGTGAGTTGACTGAACAAGATATCAAGCAGAAATATAACGATGCATTAACAGTACAACAGTGTTTACAATGTCCTACTCCTGTACTGCCCAATCCGCCTTAAGACTGATATAAGATTAACAACTAACAGTTAGAGAGAAAGGAAAGGTAAAGCAGGAAGAGAGACAACACAACGGGACACGTAGGGGAAAACAAAGACACGGGTTAGGTTCCTCTGACGGGAAAGTTCCCAGCAAATCTGATCGGTTATCGGACTTCTCAAGGAGTGATATATACTAGATATAGCAGTGATACTCAGGCAGCCTCAGATTGTGGAGAGTGTAACTGCGGCATTTCTAAAAGATTGGCGGCAGCCATAGACAGCCCTGTCCGTTCCCTATATAATTTCCACTTCAGCCAAGAAGTCAGTACTGAAGATGGTGAGGTAGTATCGTAACCTCCAGACGTTTCAAATAAATAGTGTTTATGTGTGCTGTTAACAATGGCAAGAAGGGTGGGAACAGTTGGAGTTTTCCATAGCTGTCCGATTGCAGCCTTAGTTGATATGAGAATATGACCAGCAATATATCTGTCACAGCGCAACAGTTCAGGTGAGGTATAATGGAATAAGGCGAACATAGGAGCCCTAGGGACTTCAATCCCCAGTACGTCCCGGAGAAGAGAGAACACTTCAGTCCACAGCGACCCCAGAACAGGGCATTCCCAGAACACGTGTAGTATATTACCCACATGGCCACAATTCCTCCAGCATAACTGGGAAATCGAAGGCCAGATGATGTGGAGTCTCTGTGGAGTGAAGTACGCCCTTTGGCACAGTTTGAAGTACATCTCAGAGTGTTGAAGACATCTCGAGATCCCAAAGCACCTCGAGGAGATGGAGTCCCACTCCTCCTCCTGCAGGACTATGGAGAGATCCCTCTCCCACTTCAGCTGTGAAGGAAACTTGCCCCTTTTAGAGAGGAGAGTTATATACTTGTACCATTTTGATATCCCACCCCGATGGTCCAGGGAAGACAGTCCGAGATGGAGGGAGGGAGGCAGGGGGATGGGTATCACCCCCTCTCTCCCACAAGAGTGCAACCAATGACGGATCTGTAAGTATTTGAAGAAGTCGTGCTTCGGGATCCCCGAGTCACTTATTAAGTTAGAAAAGGGCACCAACCCTCCCTCTGCGTATAGGTCCCCCAACTGCACAACACCAGCATCGATCCAATTATCCAGTCCCAGGTTGGGTATGAGGCTAGCAATAGTCTTAATTTTTAAGTTAGCCGCGGGCAGCGCGAGTTTGGGATCAGACGCAGCGAGCGTATGCCAGAGCTTCATGGTACATCTAACCGCTTCCCCCGGGTCTGGCCTTTTAGGGACATTTTGGGCTGGTAGCAGAAACATTTCTCTCAAGTCGATAGAACCCAAGAATGACCTTTCTATAAGGACCCATGGCTTGGGGCTGAGCAAGTCGAACCAATCTCGGGCCTGGCTGAGAAGGCAAGCGGAATGGTATGCTTCCAGATTAGGGTATGCCACCCCCCCCGACCGATTTAGGCAACATCAGGACCTGTCTGGCTATGCGGGGCCTCGACCCCTTCCATATATACTGAGAAATAATCGTGTTGGCTTTCACCAGAAGAGGTCTGGGGAAGTTACGGGGAATAGCCCGGAACAGATACAGAAGTTTAGGGAGTAGTATCATCTTGGTAGCAGAGATTCTTCCTAGCCAAGATATTTCATGAAGGGACCATTCTTTTATTAATTTTTCAAAGGCGCTAAGGAGGGGTACATAATTACATTCATATAGGTCTCTGTCTAGAGAGAGGTGAATTCCTAAGTACTTGATGGATCTGGCCTGCCAGGCATACCGGTATAGATCTTTAAGTCGGGTCACTGTACGTGGTGGTATGTGCAGCGACAGGGCTTCAGTCTTGGTTGTGTTCAATTTGTAATATGATATTCTAGAGTATCGGTCAAGGACGGCATGGAGCGCAGCTGATGAGACCTCTGGGCAAGTTAAGCAAAGCAAAATGTCGTCAGCAAATAAACTGATCTTATGAGTCAAGTCCCCTATTTCCTGGCCTGTAATCAATGGTTCAGTTCTAATTGTCTCAGCCAGAGGCTCAATAGCTAGAGCAAATATAAGGGGTGACAGGGGACATCCCTGTCTGGTTCCATTGGTGATATTAAAGGCCCCTGACAAACATCCGTTAACAAACACCCTTGCAGAGGGGGCAGAATAGAGAGCGAACACAGAGTCCAAGAACCTCCCATCGAACCCATATTTAACTAAAACAGCTCTCAGATATCCCCAATGGAGTCTATCAAACACCTTTTCGGCATCTAAAGAGAGTATAAGGAGGGGTGTTTTGTGCGCGTCACAGTGTTCGAGAATGTTAAACACCCTCCGGGTGTTGTCCGGGGCCTGCCTGCCCGGGACAAAGCCCACCTGGTCAGCCGCAATGAGGGAAGGGAGCAGAGGGGAAAGACGGTTGGCAACTAACTTTGCAAAAAGCTTCACGTCTGTGTTCAACAAGGCTATGGGACGGTAGTTTTGTACTGCTGTGGTGGGCTTGCCAGGTTTTGGAATGGCAACTATCTGCGCCTCAAGCATTTCTTTGGGAAGCTTTCCGACGTCTGATGCCTCATTGAAAACAGACAGCAGTAGGGGAGCCAATTCATTCTTATATGCTTTATAGAAATTGGAGGGGAAGCCATCAGGGCCAGGGGCCTTGTCCTTCGGGAGACCGGAAACAACAGCGTCTAATTCTTCTAATGTCCAAGGGGCGCTAAGGGACAGGCTAGCCGCGGAATCCAGCGTCGGAAGCGAGATTTCCTTAAGGAAAGTCTGAATATCGACCTCTCTGGGTTGGGGGGTGGACGGGTCGGACCTTAGATCGTATAGGTGGGAGTAATACTCTGCAAAGGTGTTTGCTATATCATAGGGGTCAGAAACTCTAGAACCGGACGCGGAACAAACATAGTGAATCCTGGCTCTAGCTCGTTTGCACTGTAGCTTCCGAGCCAACAGTCGTCCCGCTTTGTTACCTAGTACATAAAACTTCTGGTTTAATCTAGCAATATTGCGCTGTACGTCCTTAAGTGAAAAAACGTTTACTCTTTCCCGGGCGGCTAATAGAAGCTTATGGGTAGACTTATTGAGCGGGTTCGCTTTATGCAATGCTTCCAGTCTGGCGGCCTCTTTATCAGCAGCCAGGCGTTCTGCCTGTTGAGAGCGTTTAAGTCTGGAAGCAGTCTGAATAGCTGTGCCTCGAATAACCGCTTTAAAAGAGCACCAGTTGTTAAAGGTCGAGGTATCTTCTGATTTGTTTGTGTCCAGATATATTTGTATAGATTGTCTAATAGTGCTAAGGGCATCTGGGTTATTGAGCAGGAACCGCCCCAGTCTCCAAGGTCCTGGGGGGGTCCCACCTGTCCCCAGCTCCCATATTACCATTATTGGGGAATGATCGGACCAGGTCATTGGCAGTATTTTAATTTCCCGGATTGCCTGCAGGGTCTCTTTGTTTGTCAAGGCAAGGTCTATCCTAGAATATGTGCAATGTGCATGCGAGTAGAAAGAGTAGTCCCTCTCTGTGGGGTGTTTAGTTCTCCATGCATCGTATAGGTCGAATTCCCCCAGTAACTGGCGGAGGCTAGGCCTCCCATCCCGAACTTTTCGACCACCCAACCGAGTACTACCAATAGTATTAGATCTATCCATTTGGGGGTCGACAACTAGGTTAAAATCCCCCAGGATCAAGACCGACCCCTTAGTATGTTTTTGTATCAGAGCACATAGTTTCCTACAGAAAGAGAGCTGACCAGAGTTGGGAGCATAGCATGAGACTAGAGTGACCATTGTATTTTCTAATGTCCCTATTAATATGAGGTAACGACCCTCAGGATCTGCTATTTGGGACTCTAAAGTAAAAGTGCAGTTCAAGGAAAAGAGTATCGCTACTCCAGCCTTTTTTGTAGGGCCATTAGCCAAGTAACAAGTCGGAAAACGGTTATCGTAAAATTTAGGTGAATCCAATTTTTTAAAGTGGGTTTCTTGAACCGCAACAACATTTGCCTTCATTTTATGGAAGGAGGACAGCGCTAATTTCCGTTTCTGAGGGGAGTTCAATCCCTTGACATTAAGTGAAACTAACCTGACCATGACTGAGCAGTACCGGAACTATCAAGCGCTGACTCCATCTTCTAGGAACACGACCCTGAGGAAGACAAGACACATAGGGGGAACAGACAGGGGTAGACAAAAGAGAATTGTAAAGAAGAGAAAGGAAACAGACCTCATAGAGATATGCGGCCATAGTAAGGCGCCAAAACATCCAGCGCCTCACCAAATGAAATAGAGAGGTTGGTGGCCAACCTCCCCGCAACCTAACTGACGAGAATTGTGTATCTCATAGAATATACACCCACGCGGCCTATAATTCCAAAAGCTCTAGGGCCGCAGAGACACACAGTGCTGGTCAGTTATGTAAAACTTATTACAATTAGATTTGAAAACTAAGGTTTAGTCAGAGAAAGACAACTAAGTAACTCTATCCTTCTCAAACATTAGTGCCTACTATAATATAATGATTAACAAGTAGAATTTAGCAATCTCTGTGGAGAAGGGTGACATAAGTCTCATTTGTAACCGACTCTGCTGTTAACTTCTGGGGCCCGGGACGGCAGTCCAGTTAAAGGCACCTGTGGTAGGTGAGTGTGAACATAATGCCATTACTTCTCAACCGTCGACCAGTCCTGCTGGAGTCGATGGTCAGGAGAACTGGGCTCGGGGTCTCCCCCCAGATTCCATTTACGTAGGAGCTTCAGACCCTCATCAGCCGATGAGATGGCTATGGTAGAACCGTCTCTGGAGATCAACAGACGTGTGGGAAAGCCCCATCTATATAGGATACCAGCCTTCCGAAGAACAGTAGTAACCGTGTAGAAGGAGCGTCTTTTATTGAGCGTGTACTGCGATAAGTCCCCATATAGCTGAAGTTTTCCCAGGGCCTCCGCCGTGTCAGAGGATGGTCTAGACGCCTTAAGTAAAGATTCTTTTATATGATAGAAGTGAACCCTCATCAGCACATCTTTAGACGATCCTTCTGGGGCGCCTCGGGCCTTAGGTATTCGATGGATTCGGTCCAACAAAAGGTCTGAGGAGCTAGCGGTAGGCAACAATTTCCTGAAGATCTCAATAGTATAGTCGTGAAGACTACTGTTAGAAATAGAGTCGGGAACCCCTCTGAGTTTCAAATTGTTCCTGCGCGAGCGATCTTCCAAATCCGCTACTTTATCGCGCAGGAAATTCACTTCACCCTCCAGGGTATCATGGGAGTCTATCAACGAGTTGTGTGAACCGACTACCTCGCCCATCTTGGTTTCCAACTGGTTTGTCCTCTCGCCCAGATCGTCAATGGAGCTCTGGCAGGATTTCAGCATGGCTCTGAACTCAGATGTCACGTCGTCTTTAAATTGATGTAGCAAAAGCTTCATACTGCCGATTGTTAAGGCTTCCCCATCTTCGAGGCGCGTTGAAGAGGATGCGTCACTGGAAGGGGGCTCAGATGGCATAAGAGAGGGCCGCTTGGGCTGAGGAGAGGGGCCCACCCCAGGGGATCCAGTTTCTGGAGGTTTGTTACGAAAAGGAGAGGGTTTGAAAAAGGCGACTTGGTTGACCGTTTTGGAGGCTTTATGCTTCCTGGGAGCCATAGCCTCTGTTTTCACAGAGATTTGACGGATGCGATATTAGGGTGGTATAGGTGTCTTCAGACCGGCGGTGTAGCGGCCCGGTGTAGGTATGTATTAGCTAATATGGTTGCGGGGAGGTATTAGGGGGTCATTGTAGACGAGGAAATCACATCTCAGTGCTGCACATGCAGGGCAATTGCCCTAGAACGGGTTGTGCTTTATACCCCTGTCCGGAGGATATCAGTCGCAAAGATCAGCTTCTTCTCAGGAATGCACAACTGTAGTGTATTACGGAGTTAACCTCAGGAACCCGGTTGCTGGCAGTCCAGTCAGCAGATGCGCATCGATGGACCGATCAGGCAAGTACCGTGAAACACGATTATTATTGCGGTTCCAGATCCAGGCCTCCGATTGAGGCCGCTAGAGTGGCGGTATTATAACCCCTCCGGAGTCTCTCTTAGGTCCCCTTACTGCGGCCGTCCGCTTGTGGTGTATGCGGGCTGCAATGGGGGGGATCAGGCCTGTGGTCCGACCTTATTCAGCGTCTCAGGGCCTCCCGTCCCGCGCACTGTTCCCTGCGCCCCGAGGCCTAAGATGGCCGCCGCACCTAAGCCAGTATGGGGAAGGGCCTTTGTAATTTGCTCTGGGGGGCAGCACCCTTAATTGAGGCTCAGCTGCCTCCAGACCTCAGACCTGTGGAGGGGCGCCCGCCTCGCTGTTGCTGTATGTTTGTTGTTGTTTTTTTGTTTGTTTTTTTTTCCCCAGACTGTTAGGAGGGGAGAGAAGCACTGCCGGGCCGGGAGTCCTACAGACCGTCACACCTCGGGCCTCCGGCTAAGATGCACGAGGGGGGAGAGTTACTGACACTCCCGCGAGGTCAGGGCTACGGGACGCTTACCGCCGCGGGTCTCCAGGCGTCTTCTCCGGGTCACCGCCGCCTTTCCCCTCGCCTCCCGTCTCCTAAGATGGCCGCCGCTTGTACTCCGGCGCCTGCTTCTCTGCTCCTATTAGGTCCCGGGCCCTCCCCGCCGGCCGGCGTGGACCACCCGGAAGGCTGCAGCTAAGTCCCAGCAAGGGACAGGGTCCAGCAAGGCTCCTCCGATGTCTTGGGGCGGCCGTCCACCCGGGTGGGGGAAGTTTAAAAATTTAGTCCCCGGCTTCCTTGCAGCGAGTAGGCCGCAATCCGCGGGAGCCAGGAAACCGGCTCCCCGATTCTGCAGCTCTCACTCACTGCGTGCTCTGCTGCCTAGGGGCTATAATCAAGGCAGTTGTAAGTGAAAAATTTCTTGTGGAGGTTAAGTTAATTCCATATATCTCCCAGGTCCCTGGGAGCTCAGAGGAAATGCAGCCTGCTCTTTCAACCTCCAGGCCACGCCCCCAAAATTGGATCACTTTTGAGCTACCATTAATATTGACCTTTTATATGTTGCATTTTTTTATACTGTGCTGACATCTATTGTATGTTTTGGTCATTGTTTCTTGTCATGATCTGCTCAATAAATATTTTAAAAATAAAATTAATTGTTAGGGGCTTGCAATTATTACAACATAGACACAAGCAGTGGCGGATTCAGGGGGGGGGGCACCCAGGCACGTGCCCCCCCTGTTGTTTAGGATGATTTTTGAATCCTTTATATTAACTATACTGGCCGGAGCTGCGCGGCAGTGCGGGGGGTGGGTGGATAAGGTGGAGAGCGTGGGCGTGATTTGGAGGCACTCCCTCTACCTCCCTTCAGCCCGGACTGCTGCTGCCGCCAGATCCCGCCGCTGCCCGTACTCAGCACAGTGAAGCTCTCGTCTCCGGCGGAGGTGCGGCGGGGGGGACTGCTGCTGCCGCTGCCGGATCCCGCCGCTGCCCGTACTCGGCACAGTGAAGCTCTCGTCTCCGGCGGAGGTGCGGCGGGGGGGACTGCTGCTGCTGCCGCCGCCGGATCCCGCTGCTGCCCGTACTCGGCACAGTGAAGCTCTCGTCTCCGGCGGAGGTGCGGCGGGGGGGGGGGACTGCTGCTGCCGCCGCCGGATCCCGCCGCTGCCCGCTCAGTGACAGGGTGAAGCTCTCGTATCCAGCATTCCCTGTCACGCAGGCCGGGTGCTGGGCAGCTCAGGGTCTCCAAACTCCTCTCTGGTGCTCTCTCGCCTTTCTGGAGACCCCAGTTGATCAAGGAGCCAGAACTGGCATCTTCACCAACGGCTCCCCTAGTTCTGACCACTGTAAGTGAGATTGGTAAACCTCTGACTGCAAACCTCCGTGCCACCTCCCGCTCCCCACTCTGTGTCACTCATTGTATGGTTGGTTCTATTCTAGCATCTACCCTCATTGTATCCCACATCCTGCATTATTTGCATGCACACATGCTTCCTTACCCTGATTGCACCATACAGTGTCAACTAGCAGTGCAGAGGGGTGAGGAGGCATCCACAAAGCAGCACTGGACCTTTGGTAATATGGGGAGGGGGGGAGTCTTCTGTGCTTGGGAAGATTATCTATTTGGGGGGGTGGTCTTCAGTTTGCCGGCTGTCAGGATCCCAGCCAACAGTATACCGGCACCAGAATCCCAACACCCGGCATACCGACACCTATTCTCCCTCTTGGGGGTCCACGACCCCCTTGGAGGGAGAATAGATAGCGTGGCGTGCCACCGTGCTCACCCAGCTGTCGGCATGCCGGTGGTCGGGATTCCGGCGCTGGTATGCTGGCTGCCGGGAGCCCAGCCACCGGCATACCATATTACACCCATTTGGGGGTAGGGGGGGTCTTCTGTGCTGTGAGGTGTGTAATGGAGGATATTGTAATTTGAATATTGAAGGAATGGGGGAGCTGTGATGTAATGAAGCGTGGAGAGTGCATTGAAGTGGAGTGCTGAGAGGTAGGCATTGAAGGGCGGGTAGCGGTGCTCTGCCCAGAACTAGTTACATACTCTCTCACCCTGTCACCCAAACATCTGCCCTACAGACACTCAACCTGACCCATACCAGACTGGTTCCCACACACTCACCCTGTCCCCTACCAGACCTGTCCCTGCACACTCACTCCGACCCCTACCAGACCTGTACCTGCACACAAACCCTGTTCCCTACCATACCTGTCCCTGCACACTCACTCTGTCCCCTATCAGACCTGTCCCTGCACACTCACCCTGTCCCCTACCAGACCTGTCCCTGCACACTCACCCTGTCCCCTACCAGACCTGTCCCTGCACACTCGCTCCGACCCCTACCAGATCTGTCCCTGCACACTCACCCTGTCTCCTACCAGGCCTGTCCCTGCACACTCACTCTGTACCCTACCAAACCTGTCCTTGCACACTCACTCTGTCCCCTAGCAGACCTGTCCCCGCACATTCACCTTGTCCCCTACCAGACTTGTCATTTTGAGGTTGTGGCTCGTCGGCATGCCATTCCCTGTGAGGCCACAACCCTTGTTATGAGACCATTCAGGAGCATGAGCAAAAGACCCCCCCCCCCCCCCCCCCTCACCGACTTCCACTATCATGGTGCCCCCCCTGTCATTTTGTTCTAGATCCGCCCCTGGACACAAGTTGATGATATCAGTCTGTTCTATTCCGATTAATAATTATTGCCTATTCTCGCATATTTTACTTAGTGATATTTATATAAAAACTCCTGTAATGACAAGATCATGTGATAATGACATGTCTCGGCATGGAGAAAATGGGGCTGCTGTGACTACTTTTTCTAATCTTTCGCAATAGCAAAAGACAGCAATAGAAGTTTGAATTCAGCACATGCACAGAGACGGTCACTTGGTATCCAGCGCATGCGCAGTGAGGGTCACCTGGTATTGATCACAAGCGCAGTGCGGGTCACCTGGTATTGATCACAAGTGCAGTGCGGGTCCTGATGGAGAAAGCAGGAAGAGAAACTTTTCTTTTCTGCATTCTTCAGCGACAGGAGAAATAACGTCATGCAGAGATGACATTGTGTTTTTGAGAGAAGCTTCGTCTTCTGTCAGCAATATTAATACCGTTTTTGCACAGACCCCATTGAGCTCTATGGGGACTGCACAAACAAATGAAGAATCACTGATTTCTCTGCACTTTTCTGTATACTAAATATAGAAAATTACATTTCTCAATATTTTAGGCTTTCTTCATCTATACTGCTGGAGAAAAGCAAATTGCAGTTTACTAAATAGGTTCCATAGTGTGTTCAAAATGGTTAAATAACATAGTATATACTGTAGTGTAGTATGTTCATATGGATTACATACCGACAGAATGCCGGCAGTGGGCAGAGCGGTTTGAGTCCCCTTGCGGGCTCGGTGGCGAGCTGCACTCGCCACAGGTTCTATTCCCAATCTATGGGTTTCGTGAACACCCAAGAGTGGAAATAGCCCATGTGCACCAGCATTCCGGCTGGCGGCATCG
Source organism: Pseudophryne corroboree (assembly GCF_028390025.1). NCBI lineage: Eukaryota > Metazoa > Chordata > Amphibia > Anura > Myobatrachidae > Pseudophryne > Pseudophryne corroboree. The sequence continues at coordinate 683,691,276 of NC_086444.1, forward strand.
CCTGGCTATCGGGATTCCGTCGCCTGCATCGTAACCGACGATATCCCAACAGCCGGGAAATTGAATGGATCCCGTTCATGCCATCAGCCCATTTACAATGGTATCTCAAAATAACTACTAGAAAAAAAATGAAAAAGCAATACTAGTCAGACTTTTAAGTGATCCTTTTCTTAGTGTGATATATCCCCAAAGAATGAGATATACTGTGTATTATGTTCATGACACATACAATAGAATGACAACCTTTAATGTTGGAGTACAGTGCACTCACCTACCTTGTATCCTGTGTATACATTACACGGTTGTGTCTATGCTCCCTTCGTGATCTGGACCTGGAAGTGACATAAAGAGAGGGCAGTAGATAACCTCAAATGAACGGAGAACACATTTAGGTGCTGTAAGGGCGGAGGTTATTTATATTTTTCTATGCACCACTGGACGCTCGCCAAGCTTCGGGCTCGGTGTCTCGACCTGCTCCGCTTTGCTCGCCACAGGTTACTATTCCAAAAAGTTTGTGACATGGACCCAGGGGCTTATGGGAAAGGTCCTCTCCACAAAGGGAAACTAGACGCTGGGTGCGCATCCTCTAGTGTTTACCCTCTAGTGCTGGAGGGAGGCGGAGACTGATGACACAGTTCCTCCTGCAGTGGAGAGACACTGATCCTCCTGCAGTGGAGAGAGAGACGGTTCCTCCTGTAGCGTGTGTCACACTGCCTGAGCGGAATGGAGAGCAGTGAGCGATGTGTGTTCCTTCCAACGGGAGTCAGTCTGCACGGATGTGCAGCCTTCCATTCCATACTGTCACTACCTTACCACAGCTGCATGACGTATAGTGATAAGTACCGCGCTTTTACTGTATCAGCCTCTAATATACAGTATATGAGTGAGTTACTGCTGATGCAGAACATCATCCGAATTAACAAGTGTTGTCTTTGTATGTTAATAAACCAGCGTTCTGGTTAACTATCAATTGTGTGGATTGACATCACTGTCAAACACCGCAACACTCTGCCAACAGGTTATGGGCCCAGCCCCGCGTGTTTGAGTGATAACCCAGAACAGAGGTACACAGAACAAAAGTACAACAGATTAATTAAAAAAAAAAAAAAAACATTTTATTAAAACACTGAGAAGATGCATAGCACAGGACACAGCATGAACTTTGCAAAATTGAAAGTTTCAGAGAACAACACTACATGGAAGTTTTCCATGGAGATGCAGCTCAAGCGGGAAAAATTGTGGTAGGTCACAATAGAACCAGGAGCAGTTCCTAACCCAGATGATGTAGACAGAGCCATAGGATTAGATGTGGAGCAGCATGTTTATTCTATAATCAGTGGGAAAGTGTCAGCTAAGGACATGTAGACAGCCCTACAAAAGGCATATGAGGACAGAGGTCTCATGAGAAGGATAAGTTTGAGACGTATGCTATATGGGACAAAAGGGAGTACCTGCAAGGACATGAATGATTACATTGATAACATATTGTCAATAGTTCAGCAGTTGGCATCTGTGGGGGCACAGGTGGAAGAGGAGGATGTGGCAATGGCAAAGTTACAAAATCTGATGCCAGAATTAGATTTTTTGGTGGTTGCTTTTGAGTCTAACGATGCCAAGCTAACAACAGAAATTGTAAAGGCCAAGCTACTACAGTTACAAGAATGTACAGTATTCCTGTCGAGACCATAGCTGAGAGTTCTGCCTTACTCACAAAAGGGCCAAAGTCCAAAAAGCTCAAGTTCAAGTGTTTTGTGTGTCACAAGTTGGGGCATAAGGCTTAAGATTGTAGGGTGAGAAATTCCGATGGTGCGCAGAAACAGCATGACAAACCAAACGAGTCAACACTGAATGTAGCAGATAGTCACAAGAAGGATTGCTGGTACATAGACCCTAGGCATTTTAGTTGCAATCAGCATTGGTTCAGTTCTTTAACACCATGTGAACCCACTACAGTAAAAGGGATTGGAAATAAAATCCTACTGCATCACAAATTGGGACAATCACAGTGCGTTTAAAAATTGGAGAAACCGTTGTTACAGATATCGAAGATGTATTATTTGTGCCAGATTTGGGAAGTAATCTCATTGCTATCAGCGTCCTAGAGAAAAATGGTTACAGAGTCCAGTTTGCAAAGGGCAAGAGTATGGTGCAAAATAAAAGAGGGACTGTAATTGCTTCAGCAACCCGGTGCAACCAACTATATGTCCTGGACATTGAGGAGTGTTCTGCAATGATGGCTACTGATGCAAACCAATCAATGGAGCTGTGGCACAAGCGTTTGGGTCATCTAGGATATGACAGCGTCCAGAAACTGCTAGATGGAATGGTAACGGGGATCACCATAAGTAACGATGAAAGACATATGTATGAGAGCTGTCTAAACGGGAAGCAAACTCGCAACCCATTTCCACAGTCAGTTAGTAGAGCAGAGACACCACTAGCTCTAGTGCAAACAGACGTATGTGGTCCAATGGAGGTAGAATCAATCAGTGGCTACAGATATTTCAAGACTCTCATTTATGACTCCACAAGAATGACATATGTTTATTTCATTAGGGGAAAGAGTGAAGTTGTCAACAAAATCGTGGAATACAAAAACCTGGAATAACAAAAAAAAAAAAAATTATATATTATATATATATATATATATATATACACACACACATACATACATACATACATACATACATACATACATATATATACATACATATACACACACAAACTGCTCAAAAAAATAAAGGGAACACTTAAACAACACAATGTAACTTCAAGTCAATCACACTTCTGTGAAATCAAACTGTCCACTTAGGAAGCAACACTGATTGACAATCAATTTCACATGCTGTTGTGCAAATGGAATAGACAACAGGTGGGAATTATAGGCGATTAGCAAGTCACCCCCAATAAAGGAGTTGTTCTGCAGGTGGTGACCACAGACCACTTCTCAGCTCCTATGCTTTCTGGCTGATGTTTTGGTCACTTTTGAAAGCTGGCGTGCTTTCATTCTAGTGGTAGCATGAGACGGAGTCTACAACCCACCCAAGTGGCTCAGGTAGTGCAGCTCATCCAGGGTGGCACATCAATGCGAGCTGTGGCAAGAAGGTTTGCTGTGTCTGTCAGCGTAGTGTCCAGAGCATGGAGGCGCTACCAGGAGACAGGCCAGTACATCAGGAGACGTGGAGGAGGCCGTAGGAGGGCAACAACCCAGCAGCAGGACCGCTACCTCCGCCTTTGTGCAAGTAGGAACAGGAGGAGCACTGCCAGAGCTCTGCAAAATGGCCTCCATCAAGCCACAAATGTGCATGTGTCTACTCAAACGATCAGAAACAGACTCCATGAGGGTGGTGTGAGGGCCGGACGTCTACAGGTGGGGGTTGTGCTTACAGCCCAACACCATGCAGGACGTTTAGCATTTGCCAGAGAACACCAAGATTGGCAAATTTGCCACTGGCGCCCTGTGCCCTTCACAGATGAAAGCAGGTTCTCACTGAGCACATGTGACAGACGTGACAGAGTCTGGAGACGCCAAGGAGAACGTTCTACTGCCTGCAACATCCTCCAGCATGACCGGTTTGGCAGTGGGTCAGTAATGGTGTGGGGTGGCATTTCTTTGGGGTGCCGCACAGCCCTCCATGTGCTCGCCAGAGGTAGCCTGACTGCCATTAGGTACCGAGATGAGATCCTCAGACCCCTTGTGAGACCATATGCTAGTACGGTTGGCCCTGGGTTCCTCCTAATGCAAGATAATGCTAGACCTCATGTGGCTGGAGTGTGTCAGCAGTTCCTGCAAGACGAAGGCATTGATGCTATGGACTGGCCCGCCCGTTTCCCAGACCTGAATCCAATTGAGCACATCTGGGACATCATGTCTCGCTCCATCCACCAACGCCACGTTGAACCACAGACTGTCCAGGAGTTGGCGGATGCTTTAGTCCAGGTCTGGGAGGAGATCCCTCAGGAGACCATCCGCCACCTCATCAGGAGCATGCCCAGGCGTTGTAGGGAGGTCATACAGGCACGTGGAGGCCACACACACTACTGAGCCTCATTTTGACTTGTTTTAAGGATATTAGATCACAGTTGGATCAGCCTGTAGTGTGTTTTTCCACTTTAAGTTTGAGTGTGACTCCAAATCCAGACCTCCGTGGGTTAATAAATTTGATTTCCATTGATAATTTTTGTGTGATTTTGTTGTCAGCACATTCAACTATGTAAAGAACAAAGTATTTAATAAGAATATTTCATTCATTCAGATCTAAGATGTGTTATTTTAGTGTTCCCTTTATTATTTTGAGCAGTGTATATACAGACTCAGACAGGTCTGAAATTAAAGGTCTTGAGATCAGACAATGGTGGAGAGTATGACGACAAAGTGTTAGCCGCATTCCTTAAAAAATATGGTATAAAGCATCAACTAACAATTGCCTACACACCGGAACAAAATGGTGTGAGTGAACGGGCAAACAGCACAATTGTTGAGAGAGCACGGAATATGTTAAGTGACGCAGGCCTGGAAAAAAAGATTTTGGGCAGAAGCAGTATACCTAAAAAATTGGGCACCTACAGTAGCTGTAAAAGGTACAGACTTTGGGATATTACAAACAAACGTCTTCTTAAATCCAGAGATGTGGTGTTCCATTAAATAGCGCCACTAATTGGGGCAGTGGAGCAATAATAAAAACAACATGCATCATTGGATGTACAGGCAGCAGAAAGCGTGTCTGAAACTGAGAATGTCAATGTAGACAACCAATCAGGAAACAGGAGTTCCATGAGGAGCAACACAGGTGTTTCAGCCAAGAAATACAGTGAGCAAAGTCAAAAGTTTGCAATCATTCCTAAAAGGGATGATTTAAAATGCACAAATAGAGGGTTATTGTCCTCTCCATTCAAAGTTTCTTATTCGGTAAATACACTTTATTCCACCGGTATTATGACCTTTTTGCAGGTTTTTATGTCCACACTCGTCCAATTCTTATAGATGAAGTAAAAAAGAAAGGGGTATATATAGTGAAATACCGCTTTCATTTTTTTATAGAAATTGCTTAAAAACATAGACATATCTCTTCAAAACAAGAAATCCACCAATAACAAAAAACAGCTTGCGTACAAGATGGTGTAGGATGTCAAGAGTACCCACCCTAAATCAGTGTGATGGTAATATTCAGTAACCTCCCGGGTATGGGACACTGAATCTGCACTGTAATGGCACCTCCTTAATCTCACACCAAGATTGGTAGGTCTGTCTGGTCACAAACGAGTTTCAGCTGTCAAGGAGCCTTTTTAAAGGTGTATGGTGGACCTGAGAGATCCATACACCTTGAAAATCTTTGTATTGTATAGGGTGTTGGTGACAACTCCGGCAATCACTGCCGCACTTTTGTTTGAAGTGCTACTTCTATTCCTTTTTATACAAGAAATACAGTGTGTAATATGCAAACATAGCTTACTGTGAACCCCAAAACATACATGAAGCAAAGACAAGCAGTGATTGGACAGGAAGTCAGAAATTGATACAGAGCTGTCAGCATTGGATGATAACAGTACGTGGATTGTAGTTGATAGGCCAATCAACCATAAAATGATCAAGAACGAGTGGGTTTTTTGCAAAAAGTTAAATGCAGGCGGGATAATTGCTCGCAATTTGAAACACTGTCATACACCACAAGCGCTAAAATGAGATATCACCATAACGTCCCTTTTAGGCTGAATGACAGATCCTTTCCTCTCAGATGTATCTCCAATTCAGGTCAATAAAATATAGGCTTCCCAGGTATGGATACCATAAAAAAGACAAAATAACAAGGACAAACCAATGTGTAGTAAGTAATATCAACACTTATTAACGTTTATATGGTGCCTTTAAATGATTGAAGTGGATTCAAAGTGTACCCCACTCACACTGAAAATGAAAGTGTAAAGTACATCAGGGTTTCTTTGTGGGGGTCACCTTCATTTGTTCACATAACACCCAGTGTGCCAGTGATGGGATCACACTCAGACTCAAGAGTGACTTGTGATAGTTTCCTGAAGAAGGCAGGAGATGCGTACCCCAACACTCACACTCGATATCAATAAGACCCATTACACATTGGCTGTTTCTATTATCTTTATTCATGACCAATGCCTGGAGACCATACCAGAAATTTCCAGCTGTGATCCTCATATGAAAATTTAAAGATACCTTGATTGGAGTTACACAGTTCTTCTAATTGTGAGTTGTGGTACGTGATTTTTGGATTGTCCTTTTTCCTTGAAAGAGAGAAAGATACCTTTACATATTTGCAACCAGTCTATCGAGTGTGAGTGTTGGGGTATGCATCTCCTGCCTTCTTCAGGAAACTATCACAAGTCACTCTTGAGTCTGAGTGTGATCCCATCACTGGCACACTGGGTGTTATATGAACAAATGAAGGTGACCCCCACAAAGAAACCCTGATGTGCTTTACACTTTTATTTTCAGTGTGAGTGGGGTACGCTTTGAATCCACTTCAATCATTTAAAGGCACCATATGAACGTTAATAAGTGTTGATATTGCTTACTACACATTGGTTTGTCCTTGTTATTTTGTCTTTTTTATGGTATCCATACCTGGGAAGCCTATATTTTATTGACCTGAATTGGAGATACATCTGAGAGGAAAGGATCCGTCATTCAGCCTAAAAGGGACGTTATGGTGATATCTCATTTTAGAGCTTGTGGTGTATGACAGTGTTTCAAATTGCTGCTTTTTAATTCTTGATTTAAATGTGGTGACATTTATTCCGAAATCTGTTACATCTGAGCATCTTAGCGCCAGTTAGGACTACCCTGACACATTTTGTTTCTGGGATAATTGCACATTACAAAGCCCACCTTGTTGCCAAGGGATATACCCAAAGGTCCTGAATCGATTACTGAGAGCTCTACTCACCTGTCGCAAGGTACAGCACCTTAAGGTTAGTGGTTGCTATTACTACACTACATGATTTACTGTTATACCAGCTAGACTTTGATTCTGCATTCCTGAATGGAGAGTTAGCGGAGGAGATTTATGTGGAACCACCTGAACATAGTGACAAAAATATATTCCAAGCTCGGGTCTTAATCACCCGCTGCGATGGTCCGGCTAGGAGCTGACGTCAGGAACCCTCCTCTTCAATGGCTGGGCACGCCTGCATTTTTCCAGACACTCCTTGAACACGGTGAGTTGCAGCCCAGGTCCGCCTTCTGCCTGTCAATCTTCTTGCGTTCGCCGCTGCAAACGGCTTCTTCATAAGGTCCGTCGCTCTGTGGCGAAGGCCATCACCGGCAACCGTCGCACCTGCACATTGCCACCTGCGCAGTTCAGACCCGTTTGCACGGCTGCGAGAAATTGCAGTGTGCGAACGGGTCGGAATGACCCCCTATAGACGAAAAGTTGTTCATCATAGCTGTATAAGTAGATGACCTACTACTGACAGGCCAAGAGAAATACATCACTGATGTAAAACACCAGCGAAAGGTTCAAATTAAAGGATCTAGGCTCTGCAAATCATTTGTTAGGCATGAGGATTCTACAAAATCTAAAAGGGACTGTTACAATTGATCAACAAACATATATTGAGGCAGTACTTTCCAAGTATGACCCTCGTTGACAAAGGTGTAAAAATGGTAGAGGCCATGTCTCCAAGCAACCAGGAAGAGATAGAGGAAATGAAAGAGATTCCTTATCAGAATGCCGTTGGTAGCTTAATGTACGCAAGTATTGGGACTCGTCCTGACATCACACATGCAGTAAGTCGGGCAAGTCAGTTTGCAATCAATCCTGGGAGGAAACACTGGATTGCAGTTAAAAGAATTTTAAGATACCTTAAAAAAGGTACAAGCTCACTAAAGTTGGAATTTACAAAGTCTAAAGATTCCAGCTTAAAAGTTTTCTGTGATGTCGACTGGGGGTCAGATGAGGTCAACCATTGTTCCTACACAGGGTATCTGTTTGCATTGGCAGGCACAGCCATCAGCTGGGCAAGCAGAAAGCAACCCACAGTTGCCCTTTCTACTACAGAAGCGGAATATATGGCACTTACAGAAACATCAAAGGAAGCACTATGGCTAAAGACTTTGTGTGAATTAGGTTTTCTTTGTCACAGTGAGATCATCAACATTGCGTGTGATAACAAAGGAGCAATAGATTTGTCTTCTAGCACCAAACATTACGGACGGTCTAAGCATATTGCCGTAAGGCATCACTTCATTTGTGAATTAGTGAAGAATAAGTCCATCAGTGTGGAATATGTGGCAAGTGAGGACATTTTTGCCAACATGTTAACAAAGGGACTGTCATCACATCTGCTAAATCTGTTCTTGAAAGAATGTGGACTAGAATATATTTGATGTTGATTTGTTCTTAGTGTTTTTTCATGACCATGTTTTCTGTTACAGGTTTGACTTTATTTAAAAGTTTCGATAAAATGTCGTGTTCTTTTACATGTGACCGGTTACAGTCCTGAGTGAGGGGGGATGGGGAATGTTGGAGTATAGTGCACTCAGGTGGTCATTCCGAGTTGTTCGCTATTTTTTTCGTTCGCACAAGGTATGCGCAAAATTGCGAACATGTTGCAAAATAGCGAATATACGCCTCCAATGTATTTTTGCTAATTCGTCCGCAGTATAACACAAAGTGGGCGTACACCAAATGACATCGCAGCAATGCGAAACCATCGCATTAACACAAACCGCAACGTAAAAATACTAAGTTTTCGTAGATTTACACATTCTTCTTAAAAGTGCACACTTTTGCGGAAAAACGCACAACAATGGGGTTTTTTTTTTCTATTAAGTGAAATTACACCTTTCAGTTTAAAGTCCACAAGCCCTCCTCAATTACGAATCCAATTAGTGTAATGAATGACAATGGTCCTGACCAATTAAGTCTTCAAAGAATACCAGAAGAACACTTTGTAGGCATAATTGGCCATAAACATTGATCTAGAAAAATTACAAATATAGATATGGGAAATGTGCCTGGCTAATGTAAATGTTTGAAGTATTGTGTAGATGTGTAGTGTGTGAATAAATGTGTTTACATGTATTTATAATCCATAACCTCCTAACGGGTTTTTTTTTTAAATTATTGTTGGTGTATTTTTATGAAATTATTCTTAAGTAAGATGTGTGAACTGTTTTAGGTCACCAATTTCTGCACGCCAATGTGCTGTTCCTTTATAGCATAAATAAACACAACACCCGCTTAACTTCAACAATTTTTTATTTTTTATTTTTTTTCTGAAATTAAAATGTGAACAAAATAAAAATTATAAACTTAAAAAAAATTCTCAATTGCTTCAATATCAGCAATTACTGCCCTTAAATTGCCTTTTAGGCGTTGTATAAGTGCAGGCAAACTGGTGGGATCTCCAACTGCAGCATCTGAAAAGAAGAGTCAAAGAAAACATTACTAACTAACTCACATTACCTATTATACAAGCAAGGCACAAAGCACACTTTAATGCAGGCATGTCCAAACTGCGGCCCTCCAGCTGTTGTGAAACTACATATACCAGCATGCCTTGACACAGTTTTGGGGTCAGAGAATGCAAAAGCTGTGTCAGGGCATGCTGGGATGTGTAGTTTCTCAACAGCTGGAGGGCCGCAGTTTGGACAGGCCTGCTTTAATGGCAAAGTGACTACATCATGGCTGTTTTAAGGATAAATCAGTAGCAGAACAACACACAAGCCTGCTCAGCAATGTTTTTTTTTTATTATTCTTTTTTTATAAAGTGTACCACACCATGGGGTACATTTACTACTATGGGAGTTCTATTTAAGATGGGACGTTGACCATAGCAACCAATCAAATTCTACATATTATCTTGTATAAGGGGTCAAAAAAATTACAAGTATAATCTTATTGGTTGCTATGAGCAACATCCCATCTTAAAGAGAACTACCATCTTAGTAAATGTAACACCATGTTGGCATTCATTCACATCTGGAGTGAAGCCAACTTATCTTTTTTTGGGTTGGCCCTGCATCATCACACTGCATATCAACATCTTCAGAAGGACAACATATCCTAGCATGGCCACACTCCCTGAAAGCCTGCCTTACTACATAAGGTCAAACAGGTTTTGAAAAATCAAATAATCATTTTGTGAGTGTAACTTTCACAGCACAAATCATTGTGTCGTTAGGCTGGCTAACAAAGTGAAGCATGCGAGTTGAAAGTGCAAATATTATGAATACCCAGGCACAAGTGTAAAAGACCAACAACATACTAAACTCCACTCAGGTCTAACTGTTTCACTGACAACCTAGCACATATAAACCCTGTTGTCCTGGCAACACTGTCGATCTAATGAGTGTCGACCTAGAGTGGACAGACAAAACATTGCACACATAGACACTGTACATCTAATGATACTCACATAAATGTAAACGCAACATCTAGACCAGGCCTGGCCAACCTGTGGCTCTCCAGCTGTTGTAAAACTACAAGTCCCATCATGCTTTGCTACAGTTTTGCTATTAGGGAAGGCTAAAACTGTGGCAGGGCATGCTGGGATGTGTAGTTTCACAACATCTGGAGAGCCACAGGTTGGCCAGGCCTGATCTAGACCATGAAGAAGAACACAAACATTTTTCCTTGGCCCAAGATTGCCCACAGTACAACACTGCATGTTTTGTAATTGTAAGTGTAAGTAGGTAACCAATACATTTTAAATTTTTAAACACTTACTCGCATCTGCCACATGCGGACTCCCCGGAATATCCGCAGGGGCTTCTTCGGCCCATTCACTGGGTGGGGAAGGTGGCTGGATGGGGGGAGGAGGCTGGATGGGGGAAGGAGGCTGGATGGGGGAAGGAGGCTGGATTGGGGAAGGAGGAGGGATTGGGGAAGGAGGGATTGGGGAAGGAGGAGGGATTGGGGACTTGCTTTCAGAGGGTGGGTCTGATTGAGAGGGGGAGGGGGGCGGAGAAGGGGTTTGGGCAACAGAGGGGGAGGGGGCCAGAGAGGTGGTCTGGGAAAGAGAGGGGGAGGGGGGCTGAGAAGGGGACTGGGAAGGAGAAGGGGATTGGGCAACAGAAGGGGAGGGGGGCTGAGAAGGGGACTGGGAAGGAGAAGGGGATTGGGCAACAGAAGGGGAGGGGGCTGAGGAGGGGACTGGGAAGGAGAGGGGGATTGGGCATCAGAAGGGGAGGGGGGCTCAGAAGGGGATTGGTCAGGGCTCCCAGCAGCAGCTTGCCGTTGTGGTGGTCCTAGAATGACATATGTAATATTTAGTTTGTAGCATGACAAATTTTAACAACACCATTTTTCAATTACACTGTTAAAGACACAGGGGTAACATTAATAGTTTTTTTTTTTTAATTTTTAAACTGGTGATGTTGGCCATAGCAACCAATCAGATTATACCTAACATTTATTAAGCTGCTTATAGAATTTAATAGATTGAATCTGATTGATTGCTATAGGCAACATCACCAGTTCTAAAAACCTCTCACCTTATTAAAATTACACCACTGAGCAAGTTATTGGGTTCAGTTAACAGCCTGTGTAGCAACTCTGTACAACAACATGCACTTTTTCAGAAGCACTTTGCTACACAGTCAGTACTGCTTGCCCTAACCACACACACTGTGTCATGTTTATTCTACAATAGTTCATTGTCAGTGTGCAAATTTTCACACTATCTCTTAGTGAAAATATGCAAAGTTTTTGCTAATAATCTCAGTGTTATGTAATGTATTAAACTTACTGCGTCTACGTAATTCCCGGATTTGTTGACGGAGTTCCGCCAACAGGTCCGGCGTCCGCCTGCGGAGGTCGCTCCACCGCCTCTCTAACTGTATGATGGTCCGCCTGCTGCGGACGCGGGTCCTCAATAAGCGGCGGTCCTCCGCGTAGGCCTCGCGCTTTACCCTATTTGGGACAAAGGGCCCTGCGCAGCTTACGCGGCGGTCCATCACTGCCACCAGGACGCGCAGCTAGCGGCGCGTGAATGGTGCTGCGCGCATCATGGCAATGGCGTTTTCCATATATGGGCTTATATTTATAGTTTTTGGTTGCATGTGATTGGTTGGAAATGTATAGTGTCATCTGTAATAAACTTTATTGATATGTGTACATTGATGTGCAGGACAGTTTGTATAGTTCTCATGGGCGGTGATTCGCACACGCGGACACACAAACACACACATATCATTCAAATATGGCTTCAAATCATAAACATTAGTCTTCACATATATATAAAATAAATACTTTTTAAAATAATAAAAACCATTGGATACAACAATCTTACACAACATACATGAAAAGGAGAATATTGCATTAAAAAATGTACTGAAACAATATAAAATACTCTCAAAACTCACTCAGAAATGTGCTCACTCAGAAATGTACACCGTGTTTCAGTAATTTTCCGCATACACCCACACACAGGCTGCATGCAGGACGTTCATATAGCCAGTGCAGCAATTACTGGACCAATTAGCATAATATACACCTGCGCGGAATTCCGCACCGGAAAACGCAAGCAGCTATAAATAGCTGAACACTTGTGCATACAAACATGCTACCAGCAACATGGCTACTCGTGAGCAGACGGCAGCAGAGATGGACGAGGTGCAGAAGCAGATGGCAGCTTTAGCACATAGAAGCTTAGCACTGCGGAGGCAGATGCTTGAGATTGCCAATGCTGACTCTGAAATAGCAGGACCCAGTACTATACAAACTCCTCCTTCTGCTACCCAGGAGTTAGGAGTGAATCCCCTGCCAGACATAGCTAGTGTGGAAACTGAGGGTGATTCTGGACTAGCAGCTCAAACACAAACTACACAAGCAGCTAGTGAAGAGGAAGATGGTGATGAAGGTCAGGATGATAGCTCACAGGCACTAAGGTCATACGGCACTAAGCAGGCGCGAAGTCACGTGCGCCATCTTTGTAGATGGCAAATATATAGTATCACAGAATTGAGGGAACGTAATATAGTCAATAGCCATTGAAAAGAAAAGGGTAGAAATTAGGATAAGATTATTAATTAATTTCTACCCTTTTCTTTTCAATGGCTATTGACTATATTATGTTCCCTCAATTCTGTCCTCATAATTTCATATATTTGTTAATTTTAGCCTTCCCCTCGTTATGCATTTCCTCCACCATATATTTTCCATAATCTAAGATGGCGCCGGAGTCTGTCTACCGTGATACTATATATTTGCCATCTACAAAGATGGCGCACGTGACTTCGCACCTGCTTAGTGCCGTATGACCACTTCTCCTATCAAGGTATGCACGAACAGCCAGCGGCATTACATCCCGAGACTCCGCCTCCCATTCTACGCCACGCCCCGTCACCACTCTCTACCCAACGTATCCACACGGACTGCTAGTAATAATGCGTCCCGAGACTCCGCCCCTTATCATACGTCATGCCCCGTCACCCGACAGCTGACCGCAGCTCCTCAGCGTCAGCTGTTATCCCCGGCCCACCGACCATGAATCGCTTGGCCATTGGACAGCACTTACTTATTAGCTGCCTCTAAATCATACTCCTCACACACCCCTCTAACCTGGAAGTGAACAAGCCCGTTCAGGGCGAAACGCGTTTTCCACGGGGAGGACCACACACGGAGTGAGTCTTCAGCTCCTGCACGGGCACCTGACGATGCCCTGACCTGCCTCACTATTTCCTATTCCAATTTTGGTGACCGTAAGCCCATTGCTGTTCTGTGTACAACGTGCACAGACAGCAACACCTTATGTGCATTTATTAACATGCTTTACTAGACTATTGTATCAGATCTGTAAAGTACACATACAGATCCCTGTCATAGCGCTGGTGACCGCAAGCTCACTGCGGTTCTGTGGACACTGTGCACAGACAGCAACACTGGATGTACATTTATTAATTTGCTTTTTTTCTACTATATGTGATCAGACCTATGTAGCACACTTACAGTTCATTTGTATAGTGCTACCACCTATAAGCTAAAATCTTCCCCTTATCCCTTATTCTTCTTCCCTGATTCTCTAAAACTAATATTTGGTAACTATCCCTTTTCTTCTTTCCTGATTCTCTAAAACTAATATTTGGTAACTAATTTATATTGGTATGCTGAGCTTTTACCAGCAGAGGCCAGTATATTGTCACAAAACTATTTCATTGACTGTGATCCTCAGCACGTGTTTTTGAATTACCTCATTTATCCCAAGATGTATGATGATTATTGATGTGACTCTTCAAGACTATGTTCAAAATATCATGAAGATTTCTCTAAAACAAATATCTGGTAACTAATTTATATTGGTATGCTGAGTTTTTACCAGCAGAGGCCAGTATATTGTTACAAAATTATCTCATTTACTGTGATCCTCAGCACGTGTTTTTGAATTACTACATTTATGCTAGGGGTTTGATGATTACTGATGTGACTCTTCAAATTTATGTTCAAAATATCATGAGGATTTCACTGATAATTTAATCATCTATTTTCATGCCCCTTGTTCATACTATATTTTTTTTTGTGGGCTCTCATCTATGATTCGCGGAGCACAATACCACAGATGTGGGATTTGATGAGCTGTGTCTAACGTAGAAAGCAGACCCACCTATTTGTACTGTACTAATTCATCTCTTTCTTTGTGTATACTGTTTTCAGTTTCTTTCATTCTTCTCTCTTTCTTTTTCTTCTATTTCCTATTAGGTGCACTCTCATTGGTGCACTGGCATGTAAATTCTCTACTATCATACCACGCTGCCAATGCCCGATCTCGTCCGATCTTGGAAGCCAAACAGCGTTGGGCCGGCCGGGTAAGTACCGGGATAGGAGACTTCCTGCGAATACCCGGTGTTGTAGAGCAGGGATTATTTCCCTCCCCATGTGAGTTGCGACGCCAACAGCAGTATCACCACTAACTCTTATTTCCCTCTCTTCATTTGAGACTCACTACCAATTTGTGTAATTCTTTGTGGCTTACGTTATGAAGACAGGTCCTGTCCAATGCAGGAGACTATCCATCCCTTAATTAAGTAGCCCTAGTGGGACGTACTTATCAAATAATTCTTATGACCACTCCTTGGTTCCATCAATACAGATATTCTGTACTGGTCAGGGGAAATGGGGGTAAGACGAACCAATGTCTACAACCATTCCATTCACATTTGTGATTAAACAGACCAGAACATTTTTTTAAATTGTTATTAACACACTCCTTTTCTCTTATATGGATCAGCTATATGGGTACTTACATTATAAATGTCAACATTAAAAGTTATGTTTTAAGTATTTCCCTTTATATGGTATAGGAATTTTCCTTTCTTTCTAAGAGTGCGCCCACACAAGAGCCTTCTTTTTTCTCCCTTTTTTTCTAGCGTATGTACTCTCTGGCTCTGGGCGCACCACCAATTAGGACAACAACATTGATTGAAGTAAAAAACACGTTTTTTCTTCCTTCTCCTCATTTTGGAGTGTTTAATTGTCCAAATTTTGGTTCTCTAATATCAATACAGCACTAATTTGACCGGTGCCCGATCGCCCCTTGCCTAGTCACAAGGTCTGGCAGAGATCAGGCAGGGACAAGATCAACTCGCCTCCTCCTTCCATGAACTTGCCAATTCCATTCGGCAAGGGCTCCAGGACATCGCTGTCTCCCTTGCCCACAGTGGCAGAGAGCCAGCCACATCGGCTCCCTCCCCTCACCCTGCCCAGGAAGAACATCCCACTGGGCAGGGCACTCGAAGGTCGCTCCGCAGACCAAGCCAAGAAGAACATCATCAGACGGGGGGAAAAAAGAGAAAGTGATGTCTCTCCAGATGGGCAGCACCCATGTTTTACATGTTGCCTCAATGTATTTTTTTATTTTGGCTTGTGTGGCCAGAATGTAGAACTCCCTCAAAGTGAAAGGTTTTCTTTAAATTGTAGCCTGTGAGCTATTTGTGCCTACACCTGAGCCATCTTCCTCTTCCTAGCGTGCTGTGTATGTTTGTGTTTGTGTGTTTGTTCCGGAATCTACCTCAGTACCCCTAAAAGTTTAGTCTGGCTGGGGGTTCACTTACTTAATTGAAAACATCATATTTTGTCAGAAGAAGGGGTTACCATAGTACTGGGTTCTGCTATGTGCATTTGCCCAATGCCATCTGCTTGCTGCTATGTCCATCTCTGTATGTGATGCTCATTTGTAGCCATGTTGTGTTGTTGATTTTGAACTTTTTTTGAAGTAAAAAAAATTACTTTACAATTATTTGTGTGTTTTATTAAAGGTTATGCACTCATGAAAACTGTGCTTTGTAAACTTGAACATGGCATATTGACATTTGTGGAACAAGGGAACAATCAGAATATTAAGACAAACATTGCATAGTGTAATTTTAAATCTGCATGCCTTGCACAACACTTAATTGACCATATAAAAAAAAAAAAACTTGGGTTACTAGGGGCCTACATGCCATAGTATTAGATATGGACACATATCCCCCCCCCCCCCAAAAAAAAAAACCAAAAACAAACATATTAAGTCACATGAAATGTAGGCTGCCTTATGGTGCTCATGTTATTTGGTATGTACAAAGGAATATGTCTGTGTCGAGAAGATTTAGCTGATATAGTTTACAAGTTTGTTTAGTCACATTTGAGATTATTAAACAAATAATTAAAACATGCATTTAACATCAATTAATTTTTATTGGTGCAAAAAATACAGTGCATTATTTGTGAGTGTGTCAGATTTGTTTGTGCTAACAATACAAATATGAAGTGGCCATATAATTGCTGTTTGTATTATTTTGTAAGAGCAGTGTTTTGCGAGTAAATGCTCAACAGGTGAATTCAGTTGCTAATTAATTGCTAATTAGAGCAGACACACACTTGTAACATTACTTCGCAAGTACTGAGTAGCTGCAGACTCACTCTTCGGCTGCGTCAAGATAGCGAACATTTGTTATGTACTTTTAACATAGGATATGCATTTTTGCCAAAACACGCCTATTGCTGGATGCATACTCCCACACTAGCCGCCCACTTTCACGCCCATTTCGTAGGATTGCGAAGCCGTGCCTCTGCCACGCCTCCGTCACTCCCCGTTTTCGTTTGTGTATTACGAGCAGTTTTTCTTATAGTAATTCTGCACAAGTGTCGTATCGCTATCTTTGCGCATGCGTATTTCCGCTTTTGCGCTTGCGCAGTATGAGGTTTTCCTGCCGTTTGCGATGCGATGATCCGCTGCGAACAACTCGGAATGAGGGCCTCAGTGCCTTGTCTCCTGTGTATACATTACACTGGGTGTGCATCCTCTAGTGTTTACCCTCTAGTGCTGGAGCATCAGGGAGGCGGAGAATGATGACACAGTTCCTCCTGCACTGGAGAAGAGAGACGGTTCCGCCTGTAGCGTGTCGCACTGCCTGAGTGGGACGGAGTGTGTTCCTTACAACGATAGTCAGTCTGTATGGACATGCAGCCTTCCATCCCATACTGTCACAGTCACTACCATACCACAGCCACATGACTTATAGCTATAAGTACCACACTTTCACTGTACCAGCCTGTCATATATACGAGGGAGTTACTGCTTCTGCAGAACATCTTCTGCATTAACAAGTGTTGTCTTTGTATGTTAATAAACCAGCGTTCTGGTTAACTATCAATTGTTTGGATTAACATCATTATCAAAACACCGCAACACTCTGCCAACATTTAACACATTCAAAACAGACTGTTCAGGGATAGGGGATAAATAATCATCCTAACACCAGATGATCGGATGTCTGACTGGAAGTCACAATCTCATGATGGCCGTGACCCAGAAGACACCTCTGGAGCCGCTGCAGCCATTAGGAGCAGCTAAGTCACCACTGGGCCACCAGAGATGATCTTAACAGTCTACATGATGAATGTTGACATGGTCACCTTTAACATTATGAGCATGACATTCTTATTTTGACATGATGATGATGACTTTCGACATCTACTAAAAGAATCAGATCAAAATAGCATGGTTCAGTTTTTGCACTATTTACTCATGCTCAGAACATTATAGACAATCTCTTAATTGATGTGATATTAAGTGCATTATGGACTTGATTGACAATATATTTTGCTACCGATGTTTGAGTTCAGTAAGAGACTTTTAAAATAGACATCTCATATCTCTCACTGGGCCAGATTCTGAGTTGGATGCTTCTGCCTCCGTGTAGTTCACACCATCAATACTTCCACTTGCTCCTTAACAGGTGCAGATACTTTATGTGAATATGGCCTGATATGTGAATGATACCAGTTCTCTCTACACAACAACTATCTGCGGCAAGCTCACAACGTGGACATAACACGATTATAGGGGGTAATTCCAAGTTGATCGCAGCAGGATTTTTGTTAGCAATTGGGCAAAACCATGTGCACTGCAGGGGAGGCAGATATAACATGTGCAGAGAGAGTTAGATTTGGGTGGGGTGTGTTCAATCTGCAATCTAATTTGCAGTGTAAAAATAAAGCAGCCAGTATTTACCCTGCACAGAAATAAAATAACCCACCCAAATCTAACTCTCTCTGCAAATGTTATATCTGCCCCTCCTGCAGTGCACATGGTTTTGCCCAATTGCTATCAAAAATCCTGCTGCGCTCAACTTGGAATTACCCCCATAATACAGACATTTCGGTGTGTCCACTAAGTCACCTCCCTGTCACAGCCCTGGGACACACAGTACATTTAAAAATAAATAAATTCTGTATTCCTCATTTCAGTGGAGAATGCGGCGGTCAGCGGCAGTCTATACAACAGCCATTGGTAAAGGACAGAGAAGAAGTGGTACTGGGGGAGGTGGGGTGATAGCTCTGACTGGCCTCCCCTGGCTCAATTGCAACTCCAATTTGTGCACAAGCTATCTGGATGCATGTGCAGTAAATCTTAGATGCATGTGCAGAACCATCACATCCAACATCGCAGCTGCATCCAACTCAGTCAGGCCAGTTATGTTCAGAAACTTGTGAACAAAGGGGGTCATTCTGAGTTGATCGCTCGCTAGCCATTTTTAGCAGCCGTGCAAACGCATAGTCGCCGCCCACGGGAGAGTGTATTTTCGCTTTGCAAGTGTGCGAACGCCTGTGCAGCTGAGCTCTGCAAAATCATTTTGTGCAGTTTCAGAGTAGGTCTGAACTTACTCAGCCCTTGCAATCACTTCAGTCTTTTTGGTGCCGGAATTGACATCACACACCGGCCCTCCAAACGCCGCTCCCAGAAAACGGTCAGTTGACACCCATAAATGCCCTCTTTCTGTCAATCTTCTTGTGATCGGCTGTGCGTATGGATTCTTCGTTAAATCCATAGCTCAGCAATGATCCGCATTGTACCCGTACAATGCACATGCGCATTGCAGTGCATACGCATGCGCAGTAGAGACCTGATCGCAGTGCAGCGAAAATCGGCAGCGTGCGATCAACTCAGAATGACCCCCAAAGTTTCCATTTGCATGATAGTAAACCAGTGTTTATTGAGATTCTGAGATTACAAAATCAGCAATGTCCAGTGTCTATTAGAGGTGTGCCGGCTTGGATCTCAGATAATGAGCCCACCCAAACTATGCCAATCCGAGGGAATCCGATTGGTAGCTCGTGTTTTCCCGTCTGGCTCAGATTCCAAAATGAGGCAAAACGTCATCATACTGGGCATCGGATTCTCTCAAGTTTTGGATTTTATATAAGAACCCAGGGATGGTGATTCGGCGCCATTTCTCACTGTTCATGCTGCTGTGCTGTCTCCATTCTACTATTTCCATCTGTACACTCCAGTTAGTGGCTGATGTGCTCTGCTGTTCCCATTGTACTATGGGGGTCACTCAGGCCTGGTCGCTCGCTAGCTGGTTTCTTGCAGTCCTGCGTTCGCATAGTCGCCTCCCACCGGGGAGTGTATATTTGTTGTACAAGGGTGCGATCGCATGTGCATCCGAGCGGTACAAAAAAAGCTTTGTGCAGTTTCTGAGTTGCCCAGAACTTACTCAGCTGCTGCGATCACTTCAGCCTGTCTGGGGTCGGAATTGACGCCAGACACCCGCCCTGCAAACGCTTGGACATGCCTGTGTATTTCCAACCACTCCCTGAAAACGGTCAGTTGCCACCCAGAAATGCCTTCTTCCTGTCAATCTCCTTGTGACGATCCGCTTTGTACCCATGCGACGCGCATGCTCATTGTGGTGCATACGCATTTCTGACCTGATCGCAGTGCTGCAAAAATATACGTTATGGTAAGAACTTACCGTTGATAATGGTATTTCTCCTATGTCCACAGGATAACATTGGGATATGATGGAGCGACAGCAGATTGGCACCAAACGATCACAAGCTTTCAGTCCTCCCAGGATGCAACGGGCTCGTACATATATATCCCCGCCCACTGACTCAGGCAAATCAGTTGTATTCCAAAGCATTTAGGCAGGAGCATTATGTAGAACCCTATTCAGGCGAAAAACACACATGCACACTCTTCCATGCAAAGGGAAGAGTTTAATAAGTATACAGATTCTCAAATCAGGTGCGTCAGGGTGGGATCCCTGTGTAAACCTGTGGACATGGGAGAAATACCGTTATCAATGGTAAGTTGTTACCATAACGTGTATTTCTCCGCCAGGGTCCACAAGTTATCCACAGGATAACATTGGGACTTCCCAAAGCAATTTTTAGTGCTGGGGATGCGCCCGAATTGAGCATCATGAAAGGCAATGATATCCCAGGCATAATGTCTGATTGAATGTGTTTATTGGAAGCCATGTGGCTGCCTTACATATCTCTGTTCTGCTCAAGCACAATATTGTGCTCACCATGAAAGACCTTCCTTACATGTGGAGTGAGCAGAGACATTAGCCGGGACAGGGAGATCAGCTTAAGAATATGCTTTTGAAATAGTAATTCGAAGCCATCTTGCTAGCGTCTGTTTAGTAACAGGCCATCTCCTCTTGTGAAAACCGTAGAGGATGAAAAGAGAATTTGTCTTTCTAATGGCACTGGCATGATCCATGTAGATACTTAATGCCTGGACTACGTCCAGCGACGCATCTCCCGCAGAAAATCTAGATTCCTGAAAAACCAGGACCATAATATCTTCATTAAGATGGAATATAGATCACTCCTTAGGAAGATACCCAGACCTAGTTCTGAGAACTACTTTATCTGGATAACATCAGAAAATGAGGAGATTAGCATGACAGTGCTCCTAAATCTGACATTCTTCTAGCTGATGCCATAGTCAGCCGAACGAGAACTTTAGCTGTCAACCATTTAAAATCCACTTCACTTAGTGGTTTAAACAGAGCAAGTTGACAGGCTTTGAGGTCTAGATTTAGATTCCCTGACCCTGTAGTAGGAAAAAGGGAAGGTTGAATGTGCAGCATTCTGTCAAAGTCGAAAAATATCCTGATACATATGCCTTGTACTAACCCCTCATGCATATGCCCGCTGCACGTGCGCATGCCCTGCCGTGCGTGCACATATCCGCAATGTGCGTAAGATCGCTCCGGCGATCACGCGCGGTGTATGCGCATTTACGGGAGAGTTTGTGAGCGTCTAGGGGGCGACTCGATCATAACATATTTTACCCACATAGTGTGTTTTATAGTGAATATTCCCCTTAACAATGTCAGAAAGTATGTTTAGTGTAAACGGTTCTTGGACAGAGAAATTCCTCTTTGCATAATAGGAAGGGTCAGATAAAGGTAGAACGGTGGTGTCTAGTATCCAACTGTAGAGTATTTTATTAGTAACATTTCGGTGTTTGTTAGGAAGAGATTGCTCGCTCCTGCGCATAGTTATGTACAAATAGTAGTTTATAGATATTTACTGTATTTGCTGTTCATTACCCATGCGGTGGGAATCCTAAGGATACCTCCCACCTGAGCAGTTGGAGAAAGGCACAGCCCACCTGTTCGAACCCACCTATGACCTTTTGTTATAATGCAGAGACACATTCCTGTGTCCAATGAACCATGAGATTATAGGGACCATTGTATTGTTACTGTATGTTGTGTATATAAAGACCACCATTGCCTGTCCAGTCACTCACTCTCTCTGCAAGGTTTTCATATTGAAGGCTGAGGGCTGGATTCAGGATGCGCCTGCGAATCATTCCCACGTGTGTAAGTTCTCTGTAGCCATTTTGTTATCCTCTGTGTTTGCCATTTGTTCTCATTGTGTACACATTCTGTTTTCTTGTATTTGCGATTGTCATGCCTTCAGCATTTGCTTTGTGTAGATCTGATTACTTTTACTACAGAAAGTTGTATTATTGCCCCATCTGGTGGTCAGTCCCATCAATTAATTTGACCCTCATAGCCTCTTGTAGCCAGTCTTGCAATGCATTCTGGGATGAAGAAGCTGGGATCAGCCTTTCTACTTCCCTCATGGTCCCAGACAGTCATGCTTTACATGGGTCCAACTCTCATATAGCATTCGATGGTGAGTTTGTATATTAAATGTCTCATCTCAACCTGTTTAGCCAGTGAGTAATGTTAGCTGCACTGTAGTTTATACTTGCACATGTAATCACATGTTTGCACAGCCCATGTTATATGTACTTGTGTATATCCATTTTGCTTTTCACATGCATATCATAATTGCATATTCTTGTTTCATTAACAGTTTTACCTCATTATCACATATCATCATATCGTATTGTACATCAAATCAACGCATCATATCTGTGATCCCTTTACTGAATAATAAAACACCGTTCTACAAACACCTCTTCTGAACAGATTATTGAAAAGTAAAGGTGGTTATACTGTAGGCTTCAAATTTGCCAGAAAGGGCTTAGTGAGAGGCTGAACAGTAAAACATCGAATGCTACAAGCAGATGGACTCTCTTACACTGACTCCGTCAGTAAATCATTGCCTGTCAGCAGTGGGGACATATACTGACTTACAGAGCCGTTACACTGCCAGCCACAGCTATCTGCATATGACAGCCACACAGTTTCTATACAGTCTACCAACTATGGCAGCTCAGCAATAGGAGTACCGCCATTTGACTACACAGAAACCTGTACAAGTCAGTGCAGCCACGCTTATAAGGCAACACAACAGTCTCTTCACAGTCAAGCAGCTTCATAACAGTTCAAAGATACTGACTCCTCAGAGATCTGCGACACAGTCTGAACAGTTACTTGCAGACAGCATTACAGCAGTCTCTACACAATCAAACATCTCTACCAGATCACCATGTCACAGAAAACGATATCCTCATACAAAACAAGGTCCCAAGTCTCTGGTTCCTCCAAATCCTTGTCTGTCAGTAATGCAGCCATCATGGCACGTGCAAAAGCGGAAGCCGCAAAAGTAAGGGCTAACTTTGCCGAGCAGGAGATGCAATTAAAAATCGAGAGCAAACGCTTAGAAGCAATCGGCGAGAAGCTCGCTGCAGAAAAGGAGGCAGCGGCTGCCATAGCTGAAGCAGAAATCTTGGAGACTGCAGAACTCCCTGATATAAGAAGAACCAATGTACTTGACACAGAGAATGGATCTCAGGATTCACTGCAACGCACATCAGAATACGTACGTCAAGTCTCAAAAAGGAGTAGCAACCCTCCATCTTTACAAGGTACGCATTCAGACTTCATGCAAACAAATCAAGTACACTCTACAGCGCCACCACCAGTGGACAACAGACCACACATTTGCAAGCAAGAGAATCCTAGACACTGTGAACCTATGAGGGACAACTCTTCCCCACCTCAGATGTCTGAATCTGCAAACTCCAAGAAAGACACAGCCTACTTCACACAGAAGCGGTGTGATACCAACCGTCGGGAACCAGACAACACTAACAGGTATGACTACACACCATATACCTACCGTGTTAATGTACCGACATCTCCAAGAGCCAATCAGGACACATTAGACTTTGCTAAATTTCTCACCCGCCGTGAATTAGTCACGATTAGTATTTCAAAGTTCAATGATCGCCCTGAGAACTTCAGAGCCTGGCAGTCCTCTTTTCAAAATGCTATCAGAGGAATAGACCTTTCACATAGTGAAGAGATAGACCTCTTAATTAAATGGCTTGGGAATGAATCTGCAGAACATGCTAGAAGGATAAGAGTGATTAACATTAACCACCCTGAGAATGGACTTCGGATGATCTGGGATAGACTTAATGAGTGCTATGGCTCACCAGAGATAATAGAGAGTGCTCTGTTCAAAAGAATAGACGATTTCCCCAGGTTACCCAACAAAGGCTATCAGAGACTCAGAGAACTAAGTGACTTACTAAAAGAACTTCAAGTAGCTAAATGTGAGGGAGATTTACCAGGACTTGCCTTCCTTGACACAGCCAGAGGCGTTAACCCTATAGTGCAGAAACTACCGTATAATCTGCAGGAACAATGGATCAACCATGGCTCCAAATATAAGCGGCAGAACAAAGTGCAATTTCCACCATTCTCAGTTTTCGTGGACTTTGTACACCAGCAAGCTATGACCAGGAATGATCCTAGTTTTGCTTTTACCTTGACAAATACTGCACCTATGGTACCTAACCCCCGCAAAACATCAGTTGCAGTTCACAAGACTAATGTGCATTATTCAGATTCTTTCCGCAGGTCTACCAGCTTTAATCGCCAAGAGACCACAGACAAAGATCCAGCCAAGCAATGTCCTCTGCATCACAAACCGCATCCTCTCCTGAAATGCAGAACCTTCAGAGAAAAGTCCCTGGAGAACCGCAAAGCCTTCTTAAAGGAGAATAGGATCTGCTACAAGTGCTGTTCCTCCACATCACACCTCGCCAAGGACTGCAAGGTTAGTGCTAACTGCACAGAATGCCACAACACAGACCACAATACCGCTCTACACCCTGGTCCTCCCCCATGGGCTTTGCAACACAGTTATACCGATACAGAGCATGGCGGGGAGCACAGTGTAGAACAAAAAGACACTGTTGCAGTCACACCAGAAATAACTTCACAATGTACCGAAGTCTGCAAAGATGCCATTAGCGGTAGATCCTGCTCCAAAATATGTTTAGTCAAAGTTTACCCCAAAGGCCATCCAGACAAAGCCGTTAAACTTTATGCAATCCTAGATGACCAAAGTAACAGGTCTCTAGCCAGATCAATCTTCTTTGAGACCTTTAATGTTAAAGGACCCAGCACTCCTTACTCCTTAAGATCCTGCGCAGGGAGTTTTGAGACAACAGGAAGGAGAGCAACTGGCTATCAAATTGAGTCCTTGGATGGGAAGACATGTCTCTCTTTACCAACTATCACAGAGTGTGACGAGATTCCAGACAATAGGAGTGAGATTCCTACACCAGATGTAGCTAAACACCATACACATTTGAAACGCATAGCACATCTGATACCAGAACTGGATCCACATGCCCAAATAAATCTACTCATTGGGAGGGATATCCTACAAGTCCACAAAGCCAGAAGTCAGATTAATGGTCCACATAACGCACCTTACGCTCAAAGACTGGATCTGGGATGGGTAATAATAGGAGAAGTATGTCTTGGAGATGTGCATAAACCAGATTCTGTCAACAGCATGCTTACCTGTACTTTAGAAAATGGACGCCCTTCTCTATTCCAGCCATGTCATAACCATTTCCTCATAAAGGAATTACCACACTGTACCTTCATAGACTCAACTAGTGACAACCATATCTGTGACAACTATCAAGATCATCTGGGACACGCAGTCTTCCAGAGAACAAAGAAGGATGACCAGGTGGCAATGTCCATAGAGGACAAACTATTCTTGGAAATAATGGAGAAAGGACTAGTCAAGGATGATGCCAACAGCTGGGTTGCTCCTCTACCCTTTAGAACACCCAGACAACGCCTTCCTAATGACAGAGAACAAGTACTCAAACGCTTCTCTTCACTTAAACACAACTTTCACAGGAAACCAGAGATGAAAGATCATTTCTTCTCCTTTATGGCTAAAATATTTGAGAATGGTCACGCCGAGATAGCTCCCATTCTTAAAGACACAGAAGAATGATGGTACCTGCCAATGTTCGGAGTATATCACCCGAAGAAACCAGGTCAGATAAGAGTGGTGTTCGATTCCAGTGCCCAGTTTGAAGGTGTTTCTTTAAATGACGTACTCCTGACAGGACCAGACCTTAACAACAAACTCCTAGGAGTACTCATCCGTTTCCGAAAAGACTCTATTGCCTTCACAGCTGACATTCAACAAATGTTTCATTGCTTTCTTGTGAGAGAAAAAGACCGGAATTTCCTAAGATTCTTCTGGTTCAGAGACAATGACCCCTCAAAAGACATCACGGAGTATCGCATGAAGGTACACATCTTTGGTAACAGCCCTTCACCTGCAGTTGCCATCTATGGACTCAGACGTTCAGCTCAAGAGGGTGAGCTAGAGTATGGTTCTGATGTTAGACAACTTGTAGATAAAGACTTCTACGTGGATGACTGCCTAAAATCTATGCCAACAGCCGAGACAGCAATCAGCCTCCTCAAAAGAGCTCAGGAAATGCTTGCTTGTTCAAACCTGAGGCTTCACAAAATAGCTTCCAACAGCAAAGTAGTGATGGAAGCCTTCCCTTCCCAAGATCATACCAGCGATTTAAGAGACTTGGATTTAGGAACCGATTCCCCACCAGCTCAACGTAGCCTTGGACTCTTGTGGGACTTAAAATCTGACACCTTTACCTTCCAAGTAAACAGCGAAGAAAGACCCTTCACTCGCAGAGGTGTTCTCTCTACTCTAAACAGCTTGTACGACCCCTTAGGATTTGCAGCTCCTGTCACTATCCAAGGTAAAGCTTTGCTCAGAGACCTAACCTGTGAGTCAATTGACTGGGATGCCCCACTGCCTCCCCAGAAAAGAAACTTGTGGCAAGAGTGGAAAGATTCTCTATCTACCTTAACCAACCTCCGCATTACACGTCCATATGCCCCCGTGCCTTCTACAGCAGTACAAAACCAGAGACTATGTGTATTCTCTGATGCCTCAACCCAAGCAATTGCTGCAGTTGCATATCTTAAGACCATGGACATCAAGGGACAATGTCATATTGGATTTGTCATGGGCAAAGCAAAGTTAGCTCCACGTCCAGAACACACAGTGCCCAGACTTGAACTTTGTGCTGCAGTACTAGCTGTAGAATTAGCTGAGCTCATTTCATCTGAGTTACCAATTGGACTCTCTGAAGCAGATTTCTACACAGACAGTAAGGTAGTATTAGGCTACATATGCAACGAGACCAGACGGTTCCATGTTTATGTCAGCAATCGTGTGCTAAGAATCAGAAGATCCACTAATCCAAAACAGTGGCACTATGTATCTACTGCTCACAATCCAGCAGATCACGCTACAAGAGCTGTCCCAGCCAGTATCCTCAAAGACACTACATGGCTCAGAGGACCTGAATTCCTGTACAAGGCAGATTCGAACAATCCTGAAAGTAGCATATTCAAGCTAGTAGACGCAGACTCAGATGTTGAAATTCGTCCACAAATAACTACAATCCATACCGTAACTTCAGATTGTCAACTTCGGCCTCACAGATTCCAAAGATTTTCAACTTGGAAATCACTTGTCAGAGCCATTACCTGCTTAACTCACATAGTCCATTCATTTAAACGCAACGCATCTGTAAGTGTGAATGGATGTAAAGGTTGGCATCACTGTCAAAATGTTTACGCACCAGAAGAAACACAACGATCCAAGAACCTTATCATCCGTGTTGTGCAGCACCAAATCTTTTCCGGAGAGATCGACTGCATTAACAGTGGAAATCCTATTCCCAAAGACAGCACCTTAAAAAAGCTAGACCCTTTTCTTGATGAAAATCATTTATTGAGAGTAGGAGGCCGTCTTCAAGAAGCAAACTTGGAGACAAATGAGAAAAATCCTTTAATCATTCCTGGGAGTCACCACATAGCTTCTTTAATTGTGCAACACTATCACAACGAAGTCAAACACCAAGGACGATTGTTTACCGAAGGAGCTCTACGATCAGCTGGGTTCTGGATTATTGGAGCGAAAAGGTGTGTAAGCAGCACAATCTTCAAATGTATCATTTGCCGTAGACTTCGTGGTACTTCCCAAACTCAGAAGATGGCTAATCTTCCAACAGACAGACTTAGTACAGACCCTCCTTTCTCCAATGTTGGTCTTGATGTATTTGGTCCATGGACTGTCATCACACGACATACTAGAGGTGCGAATGCGAACAGCAAGCGCTGGGCGGTTGTATTCACTTGTATGAGCATCAGAGCTGTTCACATCGAAGTTATAGAATCAATGGACACTTCAAGCTTCATCAATGCCTTTAGACGCTTCATTGCTATCCGTGGCCCAGTAAAACACATCCGGTCCGACAGAGGTACCAACTTCATTGGAGCAGCCAAAGAATTACAAATTAATTCGAACATTGACACTAAAAGCATAGAGAGATATCTCAGTGAGCAAGGTTGTACATGGACCTTCAACCCGCCTCATTCTTCTCATATGGGAGGTGCCTGGGAAAGGATGATCGGCATGATACGCAGAATCCTTGATTCCATATTCTTGCAAGTGGGAACTGCAAGACTTACTCACGAGAGTTTAACAACCTTCATGGCTGAAGTCTCAGCTATTGTCAACGGAAGACCATTGACTTCAGTGTCTAATGACCCAGAAGACCCACTTCTACTTACTCCGGCTACTCTTCTTACACAGAAGACCGGGATTACCTATGCTCCTCCTGGAGAATTCAATACCAAAGACCTGTTCAAACGTCAATGGAGACAAGTTCAAAGCCTTGCAAACACCTTTTGGGACAGATGGAAAAGACAATACCTTTCTACCCTGCAGTCAAGGAGCAAGTGGCAAGTTGCCAAACCCAACTTAAAACCAGGTGACATTGTGCTCGTCAGAGATTGCCAGTCACAACGCAACGAATGGCCTTTAAGTCTTGTCACCAAGACGTTCCCAAGCAAGGATGGGAAGGTTCGTAAGGTTGAGGTCAAGATCTGTAAGCGAGGAGAGACTAAGTTGTTCCTCAGACCAGTGACTGAACTATTCTTATTGTTATCTGTTTAGAGTTTAAAATATGGTACCAGTGATACCAGACGGGGAGTGTCATGCCTTCAGCATTTGCTTTGTGTAGATCTGATTACTTTTACTACAGAAAGTTGTATTATTGCCCCATCTGGTGGTCAGTCCCATCAATTAATTTGACCCTCATAGCCTCTTGTAGCCAGTCTTGCAATGCATTCTGGGATGAAGAAGCTGGGATCAGCCTTTCTACTTCCCTCATGGTCCCAGACAGTCATGCTTTACATGGGTCCAACTCTCATATAGCATTCGATGGTGAGTTTGTATATTAAATGTCTCATCTCAACCTGTTTAGCCAGTGAGTAATGTTAGCTGCACTGTAGTTTATACTTGCACATGTAATCACATGTTTGCACAGCCCATGTTATATGTACTTGTGTATATCCATTTTGCTTTTCACATGCATATCATAATTGCATATTCTTGTTTCATTAACAGTTTTACCTCATTATCACATATCATCATATCGTATTGTACATCAAATCAACGCATCATATCTGTGATCCCTTTACTGAATAATAAAACACCGTTCTACAAACACCTCTTCTGAACAGATTATTGAAAAGTAAAGGTGGTTATACTGTAGGCTTCAAATTTGCCAGAAAGGGCTTAGTGAGAGGCTGAACAGCGATCGTTCGCTATTGTTCATATTTTTCTCGTTATTCTGTTTAGATTTTATGTTAGTTTTGTAGTGTATAAGCTGTACTGTTTTTCCCCTTTTTACTCAAATAGAATCATCCACTGGGTGTTAGAGCCCAAGTGGTTTTTGTATCCTAACCAGGTCTTGTGTTTTCACTACTTACTGTAAAGGGTTTACTGAGTGACTCAATCGCTCAATCAGCGTCTCATATTACCAAGGTTAACAAACATTACAGCGTTATATTTCATTGCCAAGGTTTAAAGGGTAAAGCGTACCCTTAAGGTGTGTTGTTACTAAGGGTTACTGTGTAACATTCTGTGAGCGTGCGTGTCGCTCGTGCGTCGTGCCCATGGTCTAGCGTCCGCTACGCTAGGTGCGTACCCTTACGGTACACAGTGCGCCAATAGCGTACTTAGTCCATAATAGAATATAGCTTAATGTTTTAGGTAACAACTGACTTTATCAATTGGGGGCATCGTCCGGGCCTCCTCATATCCGCAGCCAAGCGGAACCAGGCAGACTTTATCCATCAGCAAAGGGCGGGAAGGTAGTATCCCCTGTTAGCCATTTGGTGGTTGGGGATACGGTAAGTGCTGATTAGATAAGCGTCTGCTCCGCTTGGTTTGTAGGGATGCTGGTGGGATCCGGAACCGAAAGGTATGAACGTTAAGCTATTGTCTTTTAAATCTGTTTAAATTTCTGTATTGGTGAAAATTGCGCACGCAACACATGCACACACTTGCGTATTTTCACATATCTACCTTTCTGTTTGCCATTAGCATTGATCACGTGCTGAGAAAATTTGTTGCTATTTAGTTAAAAGTAAAAGTAATACTTAAGGGAGTAATTGTAAAACACGCACGCAGCCTGACCCAGTTATAAAGGTTTATACAGGAGATACTCTGTGGTGTTTGGTAAATGATTATAGTTAAATATCGTTTGCATTTATAGAAGCGTGTTATTTGTGTTACTGCGGACGTATCTGGCCTGTGTACACGTGTCTCTGACCGAGTGCGAGACAGCGTACGCAACGCAAAGGCCTACACACATTATGCAACGTGCGTACGGATACACCCACTAAATACAAATCACACGATAGCATTGTTTTAGTAGTAGATACGGAAGCCACGAGATAATAGCACAAATTTGTTCAGTTTCCAAAATTTAGTTTAAAAAAAGATCCTCCTCTCGTTGCATTACCTCTGGGATTAGCCTGTGTTACCTGAATGAAAGAAATTTTCTGTACAGAAAAATCAAAGTATATATGAAGTGAAAGAGCGTGTGTATGCAAGTAAAGTTTTTTTTTTGTGTGAACCTTGAGAAAAATCGAGATCTCGTAGAAGGATACCCGTGAAGTGAACACGTGGTGGCGTGGGAGAAGGCCATCTCACGTTAAAAGTCCATAAGGTAAGAGGAGCAATTAGTGTTACAGCAGACCAGGAGGTCCGCGAAAGTCAGAAATCTGTTAAAAGTACATATATGAAGTTCTGAAAACCCTGACTTAAGAAAGGTCAGCGGTAGAGAGCGCAGCCCCGGGGGTTGGCGCAATACCCATATAGGCCCGTTTTGAGAATACGCTCCAGCTGAAGGTTTCGCAGCCTAAACAACTGATTCCGCTGGTCGTTCTGCGGATAAGTAATAGTTACTTATACGCATTGCGACTGTACCGCATGTAATTGTGTGCATTAGTTGGTTACCTTGATACCCATTACGCAATTTGCGTACGCTTTGCGGGATCATAAACGCTATTTGTACATTCTAACGTGATTTGTGTAGGTTTTTATTTTTATTTTAAGGGAGGTTCACTATTCACTCAGGAATTCTCCAGCAACTGATACCTACTGGTGAGGGTAGCATACTCCCACACGCCCCAGTAAGTAGAGGTTACATAGGGGCCCTGGGTTGAGTACGCCAGCACTGAAGCAGTGTGTGGGCATATTGGTCGACGTGGGCGAGAGTGGGTGAAGGCACTCGTTGGACTTTCACCTTCGCCTTACCTCTGGGAACGTGGTTTTTGTAGGAATTCGCTGAGAAGGCAATACCTGCAAAGAATGGGGGCCAGTTGCTCAAGTAAGGGACGATCAACCAAGGTTCAGGTTGATATTATTCCGCGGCCAGTCGGGTCGTCGAGGTACATAATGTGTGAAAAATATGGATCACACGCAGAGGTTTTATGCAATGAATGGGAACGTATGACTGTGAACGATGGGGAAAAGTTCCCCAGGGTAGGCAGTTTTAATCCTGAGGTTTTGCAAAATTTAAGGAGAAGAATATGTCTAATAAAGTCCGGCAAGCAACGGATTAGACATTATGATTATCTACAGTTATGGCAACAGGAAGGCGAGATACAAAGAGGATTAGCTCAAGCAGCTAATTCCAATCCTATCAGGAAACTGATAGATACTGCACCACCACCACCACCACCATACATAACAGGAGAGAAAGTGGCTACAGAGAATGGCATACTGGTATATGATAAAAGTGCACTTAATAAATGTATAAATGATAAGAGTAAAGTAGATAAGTGTATTGATGCTAATGTTAACCCGTGCAAGTTGTATCCTGTCTTAAACTTCCCTCAGGACTGCGACCAGGAAGATGAGCCTACCACAATATCGGCACTCTCTCTAGCAGCCACCATAAGAGAGACTACAGTGGGCACGGCCCAACCAGTAAGAGGAGTAGCAAAGGCCCCTAGTGGAGGGACAGGTGAGGTTGTGTCCGCAGGTAAGTACAGCACTGTACACTATGCAGAAACAATTACACCACATATTGTAGAATCAACCCAGAGTGATGTGATTGAACTTAATCCTGTCAGGGTAATTGCAGTCCCAAATGGAAAAACTGACGCCACAGGAGTCACTCCCGTCAGGAACATTGCAATGCATTGTCCCTTTTCCCGGACAGAATTAAGAACAATTATGTCTGAATTCCCTGACCCTAGGAAAGATCTAGTTGCAAGCCAAAGGTTCATTAGAGAATTAGGTAACTCTGCAGAACCCAATAACAAAGATTGGCGGACATTGCTGATGGCATGTTTGCCCCCCAATATCGACTCTGCGAACTTTATCACTGATTGTAGGTTAGATGAAGAAGTACCTCTCACTGATGAGTACAATCAGGACAATGTAAAACGTATCAACCTGCAGCTAGGAGTATATTTCCCAACTGTTGTCAAGTGGAACAAAATCTTCTCCATAAGACAAAAAGAAGGGGAAACTGCTTCTGAGTATTTCCATCGGGCACTGCAGGAAATGGCTAGGTACACTGGAACAGAAGACATTAAGACAAATGTGCACCATAGGGAAGTAGCAGTTTCTGTATTAATGGATGGTTTAAAGGAAGTGTTAAGGACAAGGGTACAGACCACTCAACCCAACTGGAGAGGTATGTCGGTGGCTGCTTTGAGAGAGACCGCTATTGAACATGATCGGAACATCATGAGACACAGGGAGTCACAGGGCGATAAGCTGATGGCAGTAAGTATACAAGCCCTTACAATGAAGCCACCTCAGCCTAAGCCCCAGACCCCTGTGGGTAAGTCAAATGTGATAAAATGTTATAACTGTAGCAGAGAAGGACATATTGCACGAAATTGTATGTTTAACGACCCATATAAGGTATACCAACCCCCTAGACAACGACATGACACACAAAATTGGGATCAGGGACCGCAGAGACGGAGTTATGAGCCACATGCAGGGGAAACAAAAAGGTACCCACCAAAAAGAGACTGGCAAGTCTCTGAAAATTCCCAGTCACCCCCTTCACTTGTTGTAGCTGCCAACGCACTGCGGGGAGGTCACCACATACAATAGGGGTGGGGCCACACCTGTAGTCTGCAGCCAGTGAAATTAATTGCGAGCCTTGGAAGTGAACCCGAGGTCACAATTGATGTAGCTGGTAGATCTCTACCTTTCCTTGTAGACACGGGGGTGGCCAAGTCAGTGTTAAATTCAACAGTGGGTATGAAGACCACTGGTAAAACAATTCCAGTCATGGAAGTAACAGGAGTAGTACAACACTACCCTTTAAGCAAACCAGCAGAGATTACGATAGGGCCTTTGCATACCAAGCACTCCTTTCTGCTAGCTGCATCGGCTCCGACTAATCTACTTGGGAGAGATTTACTGTGCAAGATGGGGTGTGTCATATAGTGTACTCCTGGAGGTGTGTTCTTAGATATACCCGAGAATCAAGCTCAGGAAGTGCAGGATATGCTAGACTCCCCACAAAGGTTAATGTCACACACTGCTGTTACAGATAGGTGTCCATCCAAGGTAGAGAAAATGATTTCCCAGATACCAGAGTCACTTTGGACCAAGGATGGACAAGACACTGGATTAATGGCAAATGTAGCTCCTGTAGTAGTTCAAGTAAAAGATGGTAGGATAGCTCCAAAAATCCCACAGTATCCTCTGAAGCCAGAGGTGGAGTTAGGAGTTTACCCAGTAATAGAGCACTTGCTACAACAGGGCATTCTGGTTAGGACGTCCAGCACTGCCAATAGTCCCATCTTCCCTGTGAAAAAGAGCGGGGGGAGGGGTTACAGGCTAGTGCAGGATCTAAGGGGGATCAACAAAATAGTTGAGAGCCAATTCCCCGTAGTGCCAAATCCAGCTGTTATCCTTATGCAAATCCCTCCCACTGCGAAATTTTTCACTGTTATTGACCTCTGCTCCGCTTTCTTCTTGGTACCTCTGCACCCTGACAGTCAATATTTGTTTGCATTCACATACAGAGGAGTACAGTACACCTGGACTCGTTTACCACAAGGTTTCATTGACAGCCCAAGTATTTTCTCACAGGCTTTGCATGATTGTCTACAATCTTTTCAACCTGAGAGCGGATCAGTATTAATACAGTATGTAGACGACTTACTGCTGTGTTCTGATTCACTCGAATCGTCCTTGAGAGACATGAAACAGCTTCTGTTTCATCTTTCTGATACGGGACACAAGGTTTCAAAGGATAAGTTGCAATTATGCCAGACCAAGGTAAAATATTTGGGACATTGCTTGACGCAAGGACTGAGACACCTCACTGCTGATAGAGTACAGGCGATTCGCGACATGACTCTGCCACAAACCCAGCAACAGATTCGCACTTTCCTAGGAATGTGTGGGTACTGCCGTAACTGGATCCCAGGGTTTTCCATACTAGCCTTACCTTTACAAGAGATGGTCTCATCAAACAAACCAGATCGGATTTCGCACACAGATGAGTCCGAACTGGCATTTGAGAGACTCAAACAGTGCCTAACGCAGGCACCAGCTTTAGGTATGCCAGATTATGGGAAACCCTTTGAACTGTACGGTACAGAAAGTGCTGGGTGTGCAGCAGGTGTCTTAACCCAGAAGCATGGTGATGCCAGCAGGCCGGTAGCCTACTACAGCGCTCAGCTAGACACGGTAGCACGATCCCTCCCCACATGCTTGCGAAGTGTGGCAGCGATAGCATTGCTAGTGAGTAAAAGCGAAGATGTAGTGCTAGGACACAACCTGACCATCAATACACCTCATGCAGTGTCAGCCTTACTGAATTCTGCCCAAACCAGACACGTCTCATCCGCACGGTTTACAAGGTGGGAATTAGCACTAATGGCCCCTGTAAACATCACCATAAGGAGATGCAGCGCACTAAATCCTGCAACGTATCTCCCAGGTGTGCCTGGACAGGCACAAAGGGTGGGGGATGAGAGTAATGGTGAAGGAGGATTTAGTACAGACACTGACACACATGATTGTATGGAATATTTGACCCAAAATTTCACTGCAAGGCCCGACATCAGTGACAACCCACTGGACGGTGTATATTTTACTTTCTACACTGACGGTAGTTGCCACAGACAGACGGACTCGGGAGACTTGTGTACTGGATACGCAGTCGTAGATGACAAAGGTACCATAGAAGCGGAACCCCTGGGCCCACCTCACTCAGCACAAGTTGCCGAGCTGGTTGCCCTAACCAGAGCGTGTGAATTGGCTAAAGGTAAGTCAGCCAATATCTACACGGATTCTAGGTATGCCTTTGGAGTAGTGCATGATTTCGGGGCCCTATGGCGCCTCAGAAATTTCATGACGGCAGCTGGCACACCCGTGGCGCATGCAACCCACATCAAAAGACTCTTAGCAGCAATACAGGAACCTGACAGAGTGGCTGTTATCAAGTGTAAAGCCCACACATACAGCCAAGACCCAGTGTCACTTGGTAACAGCCGGGCAGACGAAGCTGCTAAATTAGCAGCCAGTACCCCCATACAGACAGACATCACACCACTGATGGTATTCAACACTGTCAGCACACAGAAATTGAGTGAAATGCAAGATTTGTGTTCTCCACAGGAAAAGGCAGTCTGGAGGTCAAAAGGATATGGCCAGGAGTCCCCAGGACTCTGGACAGATGGGCAGGGTAAGCCAGTGGCACCCAGAGCATACCTTCCGAGTTTATCGGAGGCGGCACATGGGCTGACTCATCTAGGTAAAGAAGGTATGTGCAAGTTGGTAAGAGCCTACTGGTGTGCACCAGGATTTTCTTCCCATGCGGGTAAGAGGGCAATGACATGCCTCACCTGCTTGAGGAAAAACATTGAAATAGAGTTGAAATCGTGTAGCTTGCACTGGCGCTCAGTTTAAAAGATGTATCCCTTTTATTTAGAGGGATGTATGAGCCAACAGATGAATTATACCGAATATAGGGTTATAATAAAAAAAGGGTTTTATTTAAACACATAAAATGACTGACATCTACATACATAAGGTGCATCGGTGAAGCTGGACCAGTTAAAGTGACTGTGCAATGGAAAAAAAGGCTCTCACCATGTATTAGGGTTGCGGTGGGCTAGCTTTAGAAAAGCAATATGGGTCCAAGGCTGAAAATAGCCTAGGCACCACCGCAGTGGATTTATTCAGTTTATGAGTCCTTTAGCTTCCTTTACTGGTCCTCTCCACTCGTTACCTCCGTCCACGAACAACGCGTTTCTGTCACGTGACTGTGACCTTTCTCAAGTTTCTGGATGGAGGTTACCTCTTCCTGGAGGTATATTTGTACCCCTACGAGTTCCGCGATTACCGGACATTCAATTCCGGAAGTGTCGCGGTTTGCGTTCCAGCCGCTCCCGGAAGTGACGTCCCGTGCATTCCAGCATTTGCCGGAAGTTGTGCGATCGCTGATGCTGTACAATAGGCTATTCTTTTTCTTGATGTTCATTGTACATACCAGTAGTTCTCTTATTTATTCTACATATAAGTCCCGTTAAGCTAATGTCCACCACTTTTAAACAGGGAGACTAGCATTTTTCCTGGAGCCATCATTTTAGATTTAGGGAGGATAGATGACATCCTTTTTATCTATGTCCATTCCGCCATCTTTATCCAGGGAAAATAGCCAATAGCAGCAAATCGTCCTTTCAAGGAAATTTTCAATATTTTGCCGGGTCTGTATCTCCTTATATATTCAGGAACCCCCTCTGACCAAACTTTGTGGTACTTTCTATTCCCACCAGTCCATCCCTATTACCCAAGTGAGGTCCCTGTTTTCTTTATACGGAGTTCACCCCAATGGTTATCATCATTTATAATTCATCATTGTTGATACATAAAAGATAAAGAAAAAAAAACATGATGGTTATAAAAAACAATATGAGGATTTTAGTATAAGTGCTTTAAAATAACCAGATGTAAAATTTCTAAGACATTGATATAAAAAAAGATACATGCTTAAAATATTTCATTATGATTAAATGTAAAAAAGTCAATCTAAAAACCACTTCAGTTCGAAGTCAACATTGTGTCCATTTGGTTTCAGGGAATTGAGGTTAAAGATCCAACGCATCTCGGTCTGTGCGAGGCGTTTGTCAAGATCTCTATTTTTCCAATTTGTTTTGATCTGTTGGATTCCCAAGTACCTCACAATGTGCCCCTCACATTTATTATGTACTTTACTGAAATGGTCTGAAAAGGGATGACTATCCAGACCCTTGCGGATATTGTACACGTGTTCCGCCATTCGTGTTTTTAAGGGTCTGGATGTTTTACCCACATATATCTGTCCACACCTGCATTCAAGTAAATATACAACATTTTTTGAATGACAGGTTATGAAATCCCTGATTTTATATTTTTTTCCCTTCACTGTAAATTCTGTGATTTTCCGAGAGATGTCTTTTTTGGTTGTAGTCTTACACATCAAACAGGTCCCACATCTGTGGAATCCCTGATTGCATGTTCTAGCTAGCGAATTCTCAGGGAGACTACTTTTCACTAGCCTGTCTTTTAAAGACTTTGCTTTTTTATATATAAAAGTGGGTTTCTTAGGGATAATATGTCCAATGATCGGATCATCCTGCAATATTCTCCAGTTCTGTTTAAAGATCCTTTCGATACGCTTATGGTGAGCTCCGTACTGGGTGATGAATGCCCATTCGTACGGATTCTCACTAGTCTCTGTGTGTGCTTTCTCTTTAAGTAGTAGACTCCTCTCTGTACTCCTCACTTGTTCCTCTGCCTTTACCAGAGTGGAATTGGGATATCCCTTCTCTCTAAAACGGTCTCCCATCTCTCGTATCTGTACATCAAGGATATTTGGATCTGTGCAATTTCTCTTCAATCGAAGAGGAAAAACATTGGAAAGGCGATACCAACAGAACCATCCCATATTCCGCCAACGGACGGCCCTTTTCAGGTAATACAAATTGATTTCATACAATTGCCACCCTGTAGAAATTTAAAGTATGTATTGGTTTGTATTGATGTGTTTTCAAATTGGGTTGAAGCGTTCCCCGCTGCCACAAATACCGCTACGTTTACTGCAAAGAAAATCGTGCAGGAATTTGTGTGCAGGTATGGTATCCCTAGGATAATTGAAAGTGATAGGGGTACCCATTTTACAGGTGAAGTCTTTCAAGTAATGTGCAAATTAATGTGAATTAATAGTAAGCTGCATACTCCGTACCGCCCACAGGCGAGTGCGAAAGTGGAAAGAGTAAAGAGCACTATTAAGAACAAGTTGAGCAAAGTAATGGCTGAAACTGGATTGTTGTGGCCAGAAGCTTTGCCACTTGCATTGTACAGCATCAAAACCACTCCCAGGTCCCCTCTTAATCTGTCCCCCTTTGAAATTCTTTTTGGTCGACAACCACATGTAATGATTGATCCCCAGGATGATTTGAAATGTAACAATGAAGTCACTGTAAAGTATTTGGTTAAGATGAGCAAGCAGTTGAGGAATCAGAATAGCAATCTAAAGCTGGTGATTCCTGATCTGCCAGACAGTAATTGTCATGACATTGAACCTGGGGATTATGTAATGATTCTGAATTTTCTACGCTCAGGTTGCCTGATTGACCGTTGGGAAGGACCGTACCAAGTCTTACTGACCAGCACGACAGCATTGAAGGTTGCCGAAAGAGAGACTTGGGTCCACTCGTCCCACTGTAAGAAGGTCGCTGACCCAGAGAGAGCCCGTGACAAAGAGCAGAGTGTGGAGGAAACCATATCACTGGAGTGTCTGTTCCGGGAAGGCTGAGAGGCAGGACTGTTGTCACGGCACCTGAGCACAGAGAACCACAAGATCGGAGGCGGTTGTCGCGCCAAGTTTTCTTTCCCTTCTAGTTGTTTTCTTTCCCCCATTACAACTCTATCTTTCTCCTCCTAAGATGGACTCGCCCCAAGAGACTGCAGTCCGTGTTTTCCTGTTGACCCTGTTGTTGACCAGAGCAGTCTGTTTCGGTGAGAGTACCAGTGAGGCCGAGAAAGCATCTGGAATGGGTTCTGATGATCAGGATGGATTCGTAGAATTCCAAGAGCAACACAATCACCGAGCAAAGGCGAGTATCAGAAAACGATCTGGTAGCCATGACACTAACAGACATTGTGAAGGATTGTTAGCTGAAGAGAATTGTATATGTAGAAATTGTGACAACATAGTTCAGGACGGGTGCATCCAGAGATGTCAGTCCAGCATTAATATAAATATGGACCGTCATCCATTGAGTGACTATCACTCATTAGTGGGTAAGGTTTTAAACCAAACGGAATGCTGGGTGTGCTCACAAGTACCTCAAGGTCATAGAAAGTCAGGACTAGTGCCATACTCTTTAACGATAGATGAGGTACTTGAATTAAGGGGTGGGAGACCGGTGGACAAGAAATTTAATATTTCTAGGCCTCCTAGTTTGAAGCTCCACCAATATCATGTGGATAGGTCCCTAATATGTTTTAACATTTCCAATCCCCGAAAGCCGGGAAATTGGGAAGTGACATGGAACAACCGAACCATGACATTCTCACACAGAGCCGATAGAATGCCCATTGACTCAGAGCTTATACGCCAAATAGCCAACAGTGGAAGATATTTCCAATATAGGTACACTCTAGGAAGTAGGCCCATGCGAGTTGGAGAAGTATCACCAGGATACTGTGCGCATATCATACAACCTGATACGTGTACTAGACAGATGAGAAAATTAGGGATAGGATTTTTCACCTGGAAGGTTTGTAATATGGTGATGTCATATTCTGTCCCATATGTCCTCCCCGATGATGCATATTTCATATGTGGGAGGAAGGCGTATAAGTGGCTTGCCCCAAACTCAGAGGGATTGTGTTACATTGGAAGAGTGTTACCGGAAGTAATGACCATTACCCATGATAGAATGAAAGACGTTCACCGCAATGCTCAAGCTCCTTACACTTACACCCATTACGAACACATTGTAAAGAGACACCTTATAGATAGGACAGAGCATGCAGCCTCTGATTTGATCCACGAATCCACCGGGATTCAACTCCTGCTCGCGCTAGATATCACCCGTACCGCCAGAGGAGTTATAAATTTTAGGTATATTACTGCGCTAACGAACCTGATAGACAATATCACCGAGATGTATGATGACACCTTTAGATATACTGGGAGAGAATTGCAAGCTTACAAAACGGAACTGATCCAGCACAGGATGGTTCTAAATTACATCACAGCAGTGACAGGAGGGTATTGTGTCACCCTAGCAACTCAGTATGGAGTGAAGTGTTGTACGTATATCACAAACAGCACTGAGGACCCAACCGAGGCCATAGATCAAAAGATGGACGATATCTTGCAATTGAAGTGGGAGTTCCGAAGGAGACACAACCTTACCCTTGCTTCTGTGGGTAATGAACTGACCGGCTGGGTATCATGGTTGAACCCACGCAATTGGTTCTCAGGTTTAGGAGAATGGGCTCAAAATGTTATCGTTGCTGTAGGGAAATTCCTCTTATGTATCCTAGGAGTTGTCATAATGATTGGACTGATATTCAAATGTGTTCAAATTTTAATGAATTGCAAGCGTAGTACCAAATTGATGAGTTTGAGGAGCGAGGGCATTGTAACAACAACTAATTTAATTTATGACCCAGCAATCAAGATGATGTTGTGATAAAACGTGATTCCACGGTCCGTTTCTTTCACCCGTTTCTCCTTTGTTTTCCTCCAAGGTAAGAAGACACCGACTCGGAAGAAGATTTTGATGACCCATTATACAGACCATTGATGAACTTTGTCACAGCCATTTGATGAACTGTTACAGACTGTAATTTTTATGGACACTTGAAGAGCTTTGCTTGCCACTCAGCAAAGATACAGTTATCCGGACAAGACATCAACAAGACTCCAACAGACGCCCAAGGACGACCACACATATATATTCATACGAATGCATTTATAACGCATGTTTCTTATCTTCATCTCTTCTATCTTCAGGTAGTGGCACACATAGTCGACAGGTGATATAGACACATATATTAGCACTGACA
Source organism: Pseudophryne corroboree (assembly GCF_028390025.1). NCBI lineage: Eukaryota > Metazoa > Chordata > Amphibia > Anura > Myobatrachidae > Pseudophryne > Pseudophryne corroboree. The sequence goes on from NC_086444.1 coordinate 683,732,723, forward strand.
TACTTTCCCCCTTCATGTATCATCATCTAATGTGCACCCCATTTGTTGGAACTAAAAGCCGAAAAGAGCTCGGTAGAGTTTGTTAGCCCACTTACAGACCCTTAATACGGGATAAGAAGGGTTCAATGTATACTTCGCAATACCTCGAAGCTTATTTTTTAGAACATGTACGGCACGATGATACATGACCCCTCAGACATGGATTTCATACATACACGCTTTTTACTATCTCACTAGGTCATACATTTCCCACCTTCTCCTCTCCTCCCTGCTCCCAATCATAATAAGATATTTCATGGTAATATTTTTTTCTGCTTAATTGTTTAGATAGTGGCAGTTATTGTTGACTGCCAAAGGGTGGACTGTCAAAGTCGAAAAATATCCTGATACATATGCCTTGTACTAACCCCTCATGCACATGCCCGCTGCACGTGCGCATGCCCTGCCGTGCGTGCACATATCCGCAATTTGAGTAAGATCGCTCCGGCGATCACGCGCGGTGTATGCGCATTTACAGTAGAGTTTGTGAGCGTCTAGCGGGCGACTCGATCATAACATATTTTACCCACATAGTGTGTTTTATAGTGAATATTCCCCTTAACAATGTCAGAAAGTATGTTTAGTGTAAACGGTTCTTGGACAGAGAAATTCCTCTTTGCATAATAGGGAGGGTGAGATAAAGGTAGAATGGTGGTGTCTAGTATCCAGCTGCAGAGTATTTTATTAGTAACATTTCGGTGTTGGTTAGGAAGAGATTGCTCGCTCCTGCGCATAGTTATGTACAAATAGTAGTTTATAGATATTTACTGTATTTGCTGTTCATTACCCATGCGGCGGGAATCCTAAGGATACCTCCCACCTGAGCAGTTGGAGAAAGGCACAGCCCACCTGTTCGAACCCACCTATGACCTTTTGTTATAATGCAGAGACACATTCCTGTGTCCAATGAACCATGAGATTATAGGGACCATTGTATTGTTACTGTATGTTGTGTATATAAAGACCACCATTGCCTGTCCAGTCACTCACTCTCTCTGCAAAGTTTTCATATTGAAGGCTGAGGGCTGGATTCAGGACGCGCCTGCGAATCATTCCCACGTGTGTAAGTTCTCTGTAGCCATTTTGTTGTCCTCTGTGTTTGCCATTTGTTCTCATTGTGTACACATTCTGTTTTCTTGTATTTGCGATCGTTCGCTATTGTTCATATTTTTCTCGTTATTCTGTTTAGATTTTATGTTAGTTTTGTAGTGTATAAGCTGTACTGTTTTTCCCCTTTTTACTCAAATAGAATCATCCACTGGGTGTTAGAGCCCAAGTGGTTTTTGTATCCTAACCAGGTCTTGTGTTTTCACTACTTACTGTAAAGGGTTTACTGAGCGACTCAATCGCTCAATCAGCGTCTCATATTACCAAGGTTAACAAACATTACATCGTTATATTTCATTGCCAAGGTTTAAAGGGTAAAGCGTACCCTTAAGGTGTGTTGTTACTACGGGTTACTGTGTAACATTCTGTGAGCATGCGTGTCGCTCGTGCGTCGCGCCCACGGCATAGCGTCCGCTACGCTAGGTGCGTACCCTTACGGTACACAGTGCGCCAATAGCGTACTTAGTCCATAATAGAATATAGCTTAATGTTTTAGGTAACAACTGACTTTATCAATTCCCTGGGAAAAAGGGCGCACATCCTGCAATTTGGCATTTTTCTTTTGGAAACATACAGTCAAAGCTGACACTTGTATTTCCAAGGAAGCCACCGCTAAACCTTTATCTATTCCTGTTTAAAGGAATGCTAAAACCCTGGAAACTCTGCAAGATTTCGGGTCTATACCTCTCCATTGCACCAATGAATATAGGCTTGCCATATTTGGTGATAAATACGAGTCAAGGAAGTTTTTCCTTGCTCTGAGCATTTGTGAGAATTCTCTAGACCTCAGTATATAGATTTCAAAAGCCACGCCATCAAAACAGTTGATCCAGATATCTGCGATAATCAGGGACCCTGTCTTAGTCTGGGCATAGAGGAAACAGAAAAGGTATTCAACATTTTCTGCTGATCCATGTACTAACGCCTTTTGGGCCAAGCCGGGGCTTGTTAGGATCCCGGCATCTTTGTTGTATTTTCCTCACTATCCCGAGTAGCAGGATGATTTGAGAAACACATAAGAGAAATAAAATTCCCGTTAAAAAGATATCCACAAAGATCACTTCCTTTGTTCCTGACCCGATTATGGCTTTTGTTGTTCAGATGGGACACCATGAGATTTATCTCTGGCCACGCCCATTTGTCTACCCAAATCTAAAACGACTTTTAGGGTGCAAAGCCCATTCATTTACCTGAATGGCGTGTCGACTGAGAAATCAGCTCTTCAGTTTAGGACTCCCGGAACAAACCCTGTGGACAAGGCTAGAAGATGAAGTTCTGCACACTTTAATATGTGATTTACCTCCTTTCTTGCTATTTATCTGCGTGTTCCTCTCTGAAAATTGAGGTACACTACTGCCATTTCCTTGTCCTTGCGGATCTGGACCGATGTTCCTTTAGGAATGTCCCGTGCCTGAATCAGGACTCAGTATATGGCCCGCAGTGCTAACCGATTTATTAGCAGGCACCTTTCTTCTGCGGTCCATAATCCCCGGAAATCATAATTTTCCGGACAATGGCCCCCATAGCCGTGAAGACTTGCATTTATTGTCAGGATTTCACCACCTGATATCCAAAAATAAAAAGGTATCCTCTGATCTAGATGGAATGTCTGTAGCCCCCAGGCTACTCGCTTTCTTACCTTTTTTTGCCAGTACCACGTACTTGTTTGTGTACTGTCCATCTGGCCCACCTACACCACCTGGTATTCACAGATGGTCTTGCTCTCAGAGAATTTAACCAGGTACAATACTGCTTAACTTCCAACATCAATTGAGATTGGACATATCCAGTGTAATGCGGCCGTAGATGGAGGAGATGCTGGGAAAGTCTTGAGTGGGATTATGCCCACTCCACCATGTGTATTGTTACCATCAAATCCATCATTCGCATTGCTGCGTGAATTGATATTGTTTGATATTGTAACAACTCTCCTAGCTTTGCCTTGGCTATCTTGTTCCGAGGTAATTACTTTCTGCAAACTTGGATTCAGTATAGCCCCACCGTGAGTTATGTTATGGAACCAGAGATGATTTTTGTCCCATTTACGAACCACCTGTAGAAAAGAAAATGGGTACCAGCGCTGGCTGAATGGGGTCAAGTTGATAAATTATCAACAATACTAAAAGTAATAAAAGTAATGATCACAACAATAATTTATAATGATATTAATAATAATAATGCGGATGGTTTGTTCTATGTAAAAAATATAACAATTTAATAACATCTCATATAAGACAGTTCTAAAAGAAGAGGAATTCCTCTTGCCACTAGGTGGCAATAAAAACAAAAATAAGGCTTATCTGGACAAAATTCATAAATTCACATTCTCCAATATTGAAGTATGTCCAATCCTAAAGGCTAGGACAGCCTCCCTCTGTGCATTCACTGTACTGGGTGGATATTTACCAGATCCCCTTGTTAATGTGCATCAGCATTGGAGCAAGTCCATAATGTAGCTGTAGGGGTATAGCCAGTTGAATGGAAAAATCCAGTGATGGGAGAAAGTCCAAATAGTGCTAAGGAGGACACGGCTTTTGCGGGCCGGTTAGGAGAACGGAGTCCAGATAAAGCAGATGAATTCAAATCCAGATAGGCAGGGCTCAACGCGTTTCGCTGGTACCATCCAGCTTCCTCAGGAGCATACTCCTGAGGAAGCTGGATGGTACCAGCGAAACGCGTTGAGCCCTGCCTATCTGGATTTGAATTCATCTGCTTTATCTGGACTCCGTTCTCCTAACCGGCCCGCAAAAGCCGTGTCCTCCTTAGCACTATTTGGACTTTCTCCCATCACTGGATTTTTCCATTCAACTGGCTATACCCCTACAGCTACATTATGGACTTGCTCCAATGCTGATGCACATTAACAAGGGGATCTGGTAAATATCCACCCAGTACAGTGAATGCACAGAGGGAGGCTGTCCTAGCCTTTAGGATTGGACATACTTCAATATTGGAGAATGTGAATTTATGAATTTTGTCCAGATAAGCCTTATTTTTGTTTTTATTGCCACCTAGTGGCAAGAGGAATTCCTCTTCTTTTAGAACTGTCTTATATGAGATGTTATTAAATTGTTATATTTTTTACATAGAACAAACCATCCGCATTATTATTATTAATATCATTATAAATTATTGTTGTGATCATTACTTTTATTACTTTTAGTATTGTTGATAATTTATCAACTTGACCCCATTCAGCCAGCGCTGGTACCCATTTTCTTTTCTACTACTTAGCTTTTGAGGAATTGACCTTCCTCCTACCTGCTGCTGTTGGCCGCGCACCTGCTTATTTGTTATACGAACCACCTGTGCCTCTGTAGACAAGTTATTTGTATGTTGTAGATGACACAGAACCTTTCCTGTATTTGTGTCAGGATAAGAAGGTGGTCAAGGTATGGCAATTTTTTTAACCTCTACTAACGGAGATAAATTGTCATAATCATCTTGGTAAATACTCTGGGGCTGTGGCTAACCGAAAGGGTAAGGCTTAACTGACATTTTGCTGAAGGATGGTAAACCTTGAGATAACACTGATAGTGTTATAGGAGCCTGAAGGTAAGATTCCTGACTTATCCAGGCATACCATATAATATATTGGCTCCCCACCCCACTAGGGAGTTGCTTCCACGTGAACCGTGTTACCCAAATTTCTCTATTTTAGAAATTGATAATGGGGCGAGGGATTGTTTTTGACCCAGGTGGGAATAACCCCCCCCCCATTGTACATGGGTTACTAGAATGACTATTCCTGACAAAACATTTTCTGAATTGCTGCATGCCAATCCCTTGCCTACGCCTCTATCCGAGATGGGCTGAGACCGAAACCTTTTAGGAGAATGGTTCCAGAAGGGAAAGTATAACCTTAGAGATACCGCTTCTTGCACCTAGGCATTTATTTGTAGACTGCTATCAAATCTGTGCAAACTGAAGAAGTCGGCCCCTTATCCTTCTGGAATCTGCCAGAAAGAGACCCGCACATGGCCTCTGGTTACCTTTGCTTCTTTGCCTAACCAAACTTATTGTATTGAGGCTGTTACGTTCCTTTATGACCAACAAGGCCGAACCAGAACCCTAGATTTGGGGTTATATGTGGAAGGAAACGTGACCTTCTTGGAGTCTGTTTCTGACTCCGGAATAACTGATAACTCCTTCCCAAACAGAAACTTCCAGCCAAGGCAAAATTTCCAGAACCTTCTTAGATTCTGAATCAGCTTCCCAAGTATGTGAACCAAGCTGTTCTCGAACAGCGATTGTTATGCTGATGCCCTAGAACATTAGTGTCCATATGAGCTATATGGGATTCTTACTCCCTTGCAGGCGCTGAAAACCTGTCTTCCAGTACCTCAGCCCAATGTACCTACAGCACCTGGTATTTCAAGGTGGTCTCCCCTCCAAGAACTAATCAGGCCCAATACTGCTTAGCTTCCAAAATCTATTGAGATTGGGCCTATCCAGTGTGGTGTAGCCGTAGATTGCAAGGTGAGGTCATGGCTGGCCTTATGACTGCCCCAGATAAAGACAATATGGTCTTTTTCTTTTGACGGCAGAGGCCCTATAGATTTTTGCATTATCAATGACATGCATATCTATTTTGGGATGCACTTCCCCAGCTGGAAAAAGATATTGGAATCCCATTTACCGGGCATTCTATTTTATTGGGTATAACCCAAAGCTCTTTCCTGAATTCTGCCCTTGTTAAGAGGCCCTTTTGGGATGTTTTAACGCAAGTGCCTTATTCTTCTACCCCAGGCTCTGCTGCCTCTATTGACAGACTAGCCTTTTTTTGCTCTCATTTATTCAGCTTATTTATTTAGCTGATATCTTTTACCTGTTCTTCGTATGCTGAAGTAGAGTATATAGAGCTTTCATCGTCTGATGATTATCATGTGTAGCCTGTGAAGTCGATGATTTATTTACATTCGGTTCATCAGCTTGTCTTATTGAAGACGCTGTTAGGGATATACCACAAGCAGTAAGCAGCATGGGTTAATATTGTAAGAATTAATATTTCAGCTAGACTGTACAAGGTCTGTGCAAACATCGGACCACTGGGTCTATCTATACCTGATGTAGATCAGGAATGTATTATGCTAAACAGCAAATCATTTTACACATAACCATCCTATACCAGATCATAGAGGATAATACAGTTTTTGCCAAACAACAACATATGAGTGTTTCTGTCAGTGTATGCCGCTCTTAGACATGATAAATAATCAGCACTTTCACAGTGTTCTACACAATTTGTGACTGTAACCACTTTTTCCTAAAGTGATATGTGTGACCCTTCCCATGCACCTGCATTGAGGATCATAAGATCAACCGACAATCATTTATATTAAATTTGCATCACACTAGCAGTCAGTCACATGTTATTTTTATTTATTTATTATCCTTTATTTATATGGCGCCACAAGGGTTCCACAGAGCCCAATTACAGAGTACATAAATAATCAAACAGGAAAACAGCAACTTACAGTTGATGACAGTATAGGACAAGTACAGGGTAAATAAACATAGTTTATTTACCCTGTACTGGAATAAGTATCAGGTGGCAGAAGACTGCTGGATGTGGTACAGTCTCTCATCCACACGCATTACTTGTTCACACTCAAAATTACAGGACTTTATCCGGGCTTCACCCACTCTGTGGAATGCCCTCCCACGCACAGTAAGACTCGCCTCTAGTCTCCAAACCTTTAAATGTTCCCTGAAAACTCACCTCTTCAGACAAGCCTATCAAATTCCAGACCCACCCACATAACCTTCAGTGCTTCCCTATCTAATTACATCCTCTGTAGAGTATTCATAACATCACATATCTTGTCTTTCTTTAGTCTCACACCCTCCTGACACTTGGATAACTTTGTGGGGTATCATCATACAACCCATTAAGAACCTAGCAATCTGGTGGACCATTATGCAATAGTTAGCATCAATCCTTGTGTATCTATGCCTATTTCCCTATAGATTGTAAGCTTGCGAGCAGGGCCTTCCTACCTCTGTCTGTCTGTTTTTACCCAGTTTTGTTCTATTACTGTTGTTCTAATTGTAAAGCGCAACGGAATATGCTGCGCTATATAAGAAACTGTTAATAAATAATAAATAATAAATACAGTTGAAGATTATTAAAGTAAGACAAAGGATAAGCCCACGAGGGAAGAGGGCCCTGCTCGTGAGAGCTTACAATCTAAAGGTTATACAAATATATATATATATATATATCTCATATGAGCATATTATCAACTACAAACATCTCAAAGCATGTAGGAATACATATTACTGAATTCTGTTCTATACAGATCTTTAACGTATTCAGACGCAATGCGAAGAAAACCACAGTATTGTACACAAAACTCACATGCAATAGGCACTAAAGTTAACTATTCATACTAACAAAAGTAAATAGAATTTTAGTGCTGTATAACCCGTACTCAGTAGAGTGGGATACAGGGAGACTCACCTCACTTCCAAGATCGATCAATACGTTAGCGAACGCTGAGTGGATCCAGACGCTACTAGTGTACACTGCCGCTCCGGGAATTATTAGTGAACACAGATGCTCAATGAACGCACTGTGTATGCAGATGCACTGGTCTGCGACCCGGTCTCCTCGCGGTAAAGCTTAGTGTACGCAGCGGCCTATGCTGCGACCGAGACCCCTCGTGGTAGCATCTGAGACGGAAGTGAGGCAACAGTTCATGGCGGGAGACGCACAGAAACTGGTCATGAACTGGGGGGAGGGTCGACCAGGAGAGCGTCTGACTCCCCACTGCTGACATCAACCCTAGGGATCGCAGCCCCAAACTAATCCTGGCGCCTTATGATCCCTAATGCCTAGCACCGGAGCACCCGTGGTGGCGGCGTGCCAGCTGCTGTTTGGTAGTCTCCTCCCAATACAGTGCGGCTGTGTCCGTATTCCCCTTCTAAGTGGAACCGATGCCTTACCTTCTCCCCGTGCTCCGGCCACAGCCTGGTAACGTCTGCTGGACCTGCTAGTATATCTGACACAGACGCCCTTAGAGACAGCACTTGTACCGTGGGTAAGCGTTGTTGCGACCCGGCGGAGAGTTGTTGGAGCGACTCTTTCCAATATGCGTGTAAGACGCTGTTCAGAAAGATCACCCAGAAAACATAGTAAGACTATAAAAATAAATTAATAAAGCTTAGGGCTGCCAAGAACAGCAGCCCTGTGACCATGGTCCGGCTCCTGCCGCACCAAACAAAAAACTGACTTGCCTGAGTCAGTGGACGGGGATATATGGACGAGCCCGTTGCATCCTGGGAGGACTGAAAGCTTGTGATCGTTTGGTGCCAATCTGCTGTCGCTCCATCATATCCTAATGTTATCCTGTGGATAACCTGTGGACCCTGCCGGAGAAAACGCTAGTGAGCGATCAGGTTTGAATGACCCCCTGTGTCCATCCATACTCTCCAGTTAGTGGCTGTTGTGCTGTGCTGTTTCCATTGTGCTGTGTCCACTGTCCATACACTTCAGTTAGTGGCTGCTGGGCTGTGCTGTCTCCATTGTACTGTGTCCATCCATACACTTCAGTTAATGGCTGCTGGTCTGTGCTGTCTCCACTGTCCATACACTCGAGTCAGTGGCTGCTGTGTTGTGCAGTCTCCATTGTACTGTGTCAATACACTCTAGTCAGTGGCTGCTGCTGTGCTGTACACCAATAAGTGTGTTCACATAAATATAAATGATGTGATACCTCTAGTGTGTGCGGTCATTAGGAAGAAAAAAAAATTGCCCAAAAAAATATTGTTTGCACTGCGTCTTCTGTGTATTGTACCCCACTGTGTTAACATACTTATAAGCGTTGTGATAACGATCCGTTGAGAGAAGGGCAGGAACAGAAACCAAACACTAGCACTGCAGCTGCTGTCAGCGCCACCAGTCATGACAAAACTAGTCCAACACCATCATCTACTAAAGCGGATGGCCAAAGCAAACAGGGTTTAAGTCAGGGCATCTGAAATAAAAAAAAATATATATATATTTTGCCGTGGTAAAGAAAAATCACCTCTAAAGGGTGAAAGTTTAGTGCAGGAAAACTTTGCCAACATGCCATACACCACACGCAGTAGCAAGGAAAGTCTTAGGCCTTGTCCTTTATTTATGAGTGTGGTTCTGCAGCTGTCAGTGAGGCATCTTCTTCTGCCTCTCATGATGATGTAAGACCTTTTCACTCAAGGGTAAATTTACTAAGCTCCCATGTTTCTGCCGATTATGACCAAGTTTAATCTCGGTTGGCATCGGCCGTTTTTGTGGGTTTTTTCAAACACTTAGGGGTAAATTTACTAAGATGGGAGTTCTATTTAAGATGGGATGTTGCCCATAGCAACCAATCAGATTCTACTTCTAATTTATCTAGCACCTTCTAGATGATAGTACCTGGAATCTGATTGGTTGCTATGGGCAACATCCCATCTTAAATAAAACTCCCATCTTAGTAAATTTACCCCTTAGTGGTATTAAATTAGTGCCGTTTTTTTTGACCAGTCGAAAAAAATTGCACTTTTCGTCCGTTTTTGGGTCAAATTTACATTCAACCTATTCAATGCCCGTGCCATTTTTTTGACTGGTCGAAAAATCGGGCATTGATGAAAACCACATCTATCGGCGAATTTGCCACTGATACACGTGTTTTGGCAAATTCACAGGCATTTTCAGCTGTTATTGGGGGGGGGGGGGGGGGGGGGGAATAGTGAAACGGCGTGGGGGGGAAAAACTGGCAAAAATGCCCACAATTGAATAACCTGTTGAATTAATGCCGTTTTTTTGACCAGTCGAAAAAACGGCACTTAATTAACTACCCCCCATATATGGTAATTTACTATGCTTCAGTGTTTGTCTAATTTGTGTTTTCCAATGTCGTAGCCATTTATAATCCAGAGCCGTGTTTTACAGGAGAGTTTGATAGAACTCTGCCGAATATGAAGCCCGGACAGATCAGCGAGATCCATGCAGGGCTTCTTTGTGTAAAGTGTACAAGAGAGTTAAAATAGAAGAAAAGTAAAAAAATTGGGGGGGAAACAGTGTGAGGTCCCCTTGTATATTAAGAACCAGCAGCCAGCTCTTGGACTGGTCCTGGTTGCAAAAATAGGGAAGGAAAAGGATGTAGGGGTCCCCCATATTTTTGAAACCAGCACCGGTCTCCACAAGGCAAGGAAGTAATGTCACAGCTGGGGGACACATTTATACTGGTCCCTGCAGCCGTAGCATTATAAAATCAACTATTCAGCCCTGGCTGGGGTTTCCTCAGGGGAGTAGGGACCCACCAATAAAGGCCCCCCCCATGCAGTCCCCCCAAAGGCCAGGGCTGAACCCAGTGCTATCCCTTAGCAGCGGATGCAGAGTTCAAAGGCCATCATTTGTGTAAAATTAACAATTAATATTGTCTTTTACAGTCGATCTCCAGGTCTCAGCAAGCCTCCTTCGCATGCTGGTACTTGGAGAACCACAAGTACCAGCATGCGGGGCATTAAAGGGGCCGCTGGTACCCGTTCTACTGTAAAAGAAATATTACAATAAACACAACACTCACAGACCTTGACAGCAAAGCTTTATTAAAACATACTTACAAATACTTACCTACCATCCCATGTAGCGCTTTGGTCCCTTTGTCTTGTTTAAGTCCATAAGGTAACTGTAAAAAAAAAATAGGATTTTAATACCTACCGGTAAATCCTTTTCTCCTAGTCCGTAGAGGATGCTGGGGACGCTTCAAGAACCATGGGGTATAGACGGGATCCGCAGGAGACATGGGCACTTTAAGACTTTGAATGGGTGTGAACTGGCTCCTCCCTGTATGCCCCTCCTCCAGACTCCAGTTATAGGAACTGTGCCCAGGGAGACAGACATTTCGAGGAAAAGGATTTATTGTTAAACCAAGGGTGAGATACGTACCAGCTCACACCACCAAACACGCCGTACAACCTGGCATTAAACAGAATTCCAGTCAACGGCATGAACAAAATCAGCAACAGGCTGACCATAACCAAAACACAACCTTTGTGTAACACAAGCAATAACTATTAAACAAGTACTGCAGATAGAGTCCGCACTGGGACGGGCGCCCAGCATCCTCTACGGACTAGGAGAAAAGGATTTACCGGAAGGTATTAAAATCCTATTTTCTCATACGTCCTAGAGGATACTGGGGACGCTTCAAGAACCATGGGGTTTATACCAAAGCTCCAGAACGGGCGGGAGAGTGCGGATGACTCTGCAGCATCAATTGACCAAACAGGAGGTCCTCCTCAGCCAAGGTATCAAACTTGTAGAACTTAGCAAAAGTGTTTGAACCCGACCAAGTAGCCTCTCGGCAAAGTTGTAACGCCGAGACCCCTCGGGCAGCCGCCCAAGATGAGCCCACCTTTCTCGTAGAATGAGCCTTCGGTGAATGAGCCTTTCCCCGATTTCGGTAACAGCACTCCCGCCATAGAATGAGCATGCTAAATCGTATTACAGATCCAGCGTGCAATAGTCTGCTTGGTAGCAGGAGCCCCAATCTTGTTGGGAGCATACAGGACAAACAGAGCCTCCGTGTTCCTAATCTGAGTCGTTCTGTTGACATAGATTTTCAAAGCTCTGACCGCATCGAGAGACTTCGATTCCGCCAAGGCTTCAGTAGCCACTGGCACCACAATTGGTAGAAATTGCTGACGAGTTCTCAACTCCGCTCTATCTACATGGAAGATCAAATAGGGGCTCTTGTGAGACAAAGCTGCTAATTCAGACACCCGCCTTGAGGACGCCAAGGCCAACAGCATGACTACTTTCCAAGTGAGGAATTTGAGCTCAACCTTATGCAAAGGTTCAAACCAATGAGATTGCAGGAACCGCAACACCACGTTAAGATCCCACGGTGCCACTGGGGGCACAAAGGGAGGTTGAATGCACAGCACTCCTTTCACGAAGGTCTGAACTTCTGGAAGGGAGGCCAATTCTTCTGAAAGAAAATTGATAAGGCCGAAATTTGTACTTTAATGGAGCCCAACTTTAGGCCCGCATTCACACCAGCTTGCAAAAAATTGAGAAAACGCCCCAGCAGGAATTCTTCCGTAGGAGCCTTCTTGGATTCACACCAAGACACATATTTTCTCCAAATACGGTGGTAATGCCTCGCTGTTACTTCTTTTCTAGCCTGAAGTAGTGTGAGAATGACTTCACTGGGAATGCCCTTTCGGGCTAGGATTTGGCGTTCAACCGTCTTGATACGCGCCCGGTCCCTGCTGTGTCCTCTCCTCTTCTTATGATCTTTTTCACTGGACCACTCATTGGAATGAGTGGAAGTGGAGGGAACACATAGACCGACTGAAACACCCACGGTGTCACTAGGGTGTCCACCGCTATTGCTTGAGGGTCCTTCGACCTGGAACAATATCTCTGAAGTTTCTTGTTGAGGCGAGACGCCATTATGTCTATTTGAGGAATTCCCCAACGGCTTGTCACTTCTGTAAACACCTCTTGATGAAGACCCCACTGTCCTGGATGGAGATCGTGTCTGCTGAGGAAGTCTGCTTCCCAGTTGTCCACGCCTGGAATGAAGACTGCTGACAGAGCGCTCGCATGTTTTTCCGCCCAGCGAAGAACTTTTGTGGCCTCCGTCATCGCCGCTCTGCTCTTTGTTCCGCCCTGGTGGTTTACGTACGCCACTGCTGTTACGTTGTCCGACTGAATCAGGACAGGTAGACCTCGAAGAAAGTGTTCCGCTTGCAGAAGGCCGTTGTAAATGGCCCTTAATTCCATAACGTTTATGTGGAGACAAGTTTCCTGGCTTGACCATTTTCCCTGGAAACTTCTTCCTTGCGTGACTGCTCCCCAGCCTCAGAGACTTGCATCCGTGGTCACCAGGATCCAATCCTGGATCCCAAACCTGCGTCCCTCTAGGAGGTGATAACTGTGCAGCCACCACAGGGGAGAGATTCTGGTCCTGGAAGATAGGATTATTTTCCGGTGCATGTGCAGGTAAGACCCGGACCACTTGTCCAACAGGTCCCACCGAAACACCCTGGCATGGAACCTGCCAAACTGAATGGCCTCGTAGGCCGCCTCCATCTTCCCCAGCAACCGAGTGCATTGATGAATCGACACTCTTGCCGGTTTCAGAATCTGTTTGACCATGTTCTGGATTTCCAGAGCCTTTTCCACTGGAAGAAAAACTCTCTGTAATTCTGTGTCCAGAATCATACCCAAGAATGACAGCCGTGTTGTCTGAACCAACTGTGATTTTGGAAAGTTTTGGAACCAACCATGTTGTTGCAGGATCGTTCAGTAATTGCTCCTTGGATCTCGCCTTTATCAGGAGATCGTCCAAGTACTGGATAATTGTGATTCCTTGCTTGCGCAGGAGAACCATCATTTCCGCCATTACTTTGGTGAAAATCCTCAAAGCCGTGGACAGACCAAACGGCAACGTCTGAAATTGGTAATGATAATCCTGAACAACAAACCTCAGGTGAGCTTGATGCGGAGGATTTATGGGGACGTGTAAGTAGGCATCCTTTATGTCGACCGACACCATAAAATCCCCCTCCTCCAGACTGGAGATCACTGCTCGGAGAGATTTCATCTTGAATTTGAATTTTTTTAGATAGAAATTGGAGGGATTTTAGGTTCAGAATTGGTCTGACCGAGCCGTCCGGCTTCGAAACCAAGAACAGGCTTGAATAAAAACCTTCTCCCTGCTGTGACGAGGGTACCGTGACAATGACTTGATTTTGACACAGCTTTTGTATTGCAACGCATACTACCTCCCTTTCCGGAAGAGAAGCTGGCAAGGCCGATTTGAAAATTCGGTGAGGGGGCCCGTCTTGAAACTCCAATTTGTACCCTTGGGCTACTATTTCTAATACCCAAGGATCCAGGGCTGAGCGAACCCAGAACTGACTGAAGAGTTGGAGATGTGCCCCCACTGGTGCGGACTCCCACAGAGGAGCCCCAGTGTCATGAGGTAGATTTGGCAGAAGCCAGGGAGGACTTCTGTTCTTGGGAACCTGCCACAGCCGGTGACCTTTTTCCCCTTCCTCTTCCTCTAGTAGCAAGGAAGGAAGACCCTCATCCTTTTTTGTATTTATAGGGCCGAAAGGACTGCATCTGATAGTGGGGCGTTTTCTTTTGTGGTGCAGGGACATAAGGTAGAAATGATGACTTACCCGCGGTAGCCGTAGATACCAGGTCAGCGAGGCCGTCACCAAACAATACACCACCTTTATACGGCAGAGACTCCATAGCCTTCTTAGAGTCAGCATCAGCATTCATTTGATGAATCCACAATGCCCTCCTAGCTGAGACTGCCATGGCATTGGCTCTTGATCCCAAAAGTCCAATATCCCTCGCAGCTTCCTTTAGGTAGGCCGCAGCGTCCCTGATATAACCCAATGTCAAAATAATGCTATCCCTATCCAGGGAATTTATATCAGATGACAAGTTATCTGCCCACTTTTCAATAGCGCTACTCACCCATGCCGATGCAATGGCAGGTCTGAGTAGCGTACCCGTAGTGACATATATGGATTTCAATGTATTTTCCTGCTTATGATCCGCAGGATCCTTCAGGGCTGCCGTGTCAGGAGATGGAAGCTCCACCTTTTTGGACAGACGCAATAGAGCTTTGTCCACAGTGGGGATTGACTCCCACCTTTCCCTGTCCCCAGAGGGGAACTAATATGCCACTGCAATTCTCTTGGGAATCTGTAACTTTTTGTCAGGATTTTCCCAAGCCTTTTCAAAAAGCGCGTTCAGTTCATGAGAGGGAGGGAACGTTACCTCAGGTTTCTTTCCTTTAAACATACAGACCCTTGTGTCAGGAACAGCAGGGTCTTCCATGATATGTAAAACGTCTTTTATCATCACAATAATGTACTGAATGCTCTTAGCCAGTTTAGGATTCAATCTGGCATCACTATAGTCGACACTGGAGTCAGAGTCCGTGTCGGTATATGTATCCGCTATCTGGGTAAATGAACGCTTCTGTGACCCCGAGGGGGTCTGTACTTGTGATAATGCATCCTCCATGGATTTTCTCCATGCCTGGTTCTGAGACTCTGATTTATCTAATCTCTTATTCATTCGAGCCACATTTGCATTCAAACCACTCAACACATTTACCTAATCAGCAGTCGGCGGTGCCGACAGGGTCACTCCCACAGTCTTTTCTGTCCCCACTCCAGCCTCCTCCTGGGAAGAGCACTCAGCCTCGGACATGTCGACACACGCGTACCGACACCCACAACCACACTGGGGCTATAAGGGACAGACCCACACCAAAGCCTGTTAGAGAAACACAGAGGGAGTTTTGCCAGCTCACAACCCAGCACCTATCCTGGTAATGAAACGTTTAGAATAATGCCTCAGACCTGTTAGCGCTATTAATATTAAGAAAACAGCACAAAATTACTGTGCCCCCCTCCCCCCATTTTTGCACCCTGTTACTTGTACAGCAGTGTAGGAGGCCAGGACCAGCGTCTCTGCAGCTCTGTGAAGAGAAAATGGCGCTGATTAGAGCTGTGAGGGCTAAGCCACGCCCCCTTAATGGCGCGCTTCAGCCCCGCTATTTTTACACATATTTATACTGGCGGGGTTCTGGTTTTAGTGCCCAGGCACTGTATACATCTTTTGCCAGTCCATTTAGTGAGGTTTTATGCTGCCCAGGGCACCCCCCCTGCGCCCTGCACCCTGTAGTGCCGCTGTGTGTGTGGGAGCGTGGAGGCGCAGCGCGCCCGCTACGCGGTACCCTAAAGCCGTCACTGAAGTCTTCTGATCTTCTGACTCTGCAAGGGGGTTGACGGCGTGGGGCCGGGAACGAACATCTAGGCGTACATAGCGATCAGACCCTCTGGAGCTAATGGTGTCCAGTAGCCTAAGAAGCAGAGCCTTGAAACTCACAGAAGTAGGTCTGCTTCTCTCCACTCAGTCCCACAAAGCAGGGAGCCTGTTGCCAGCAAGTCTCCCTGAAAATAAAAAACCTAACATAAAGTCTTTTCTGAGAAACTCTGGAGAGCTCCTCAGTGTGCATCCAGTCTCACTGGGCACAGAATCTAACTGGAGTCTGGAGGAGGGGCATAGAGGGAGGAGCCAGTTCACACACATTCAAAGTCTTAAAGTGCCCATATCTCCTGCGGATCCCGTCTATACCCCATGGTTCTTGAAGCGTCCCCAGCATCCTCTAGGACGTATGAGAAACAAAAAAACAAACAAAAAAACAACAAACAACTTCAGTGTAGATATGTCCTCTTTGGTCAAAGTAGGCATCATGGGGTTAAAAACGAACAAGCCGAACACCCCTATCCAAGCGGATGTAAGTTAATCTATATGTACACACAAGGATTGATTTTCCCCGAATAGCTGGCATCCATGTGACATATTTCCCTTGGGGACCCACCAGCCAATCAATGAGTGCCACACAGTAGCACTCTCCTGACTGGCTGAGTGCAGTAGGGCTGTGACTCAAACGGAACCCATTCTCTTCTAAGGGAAAAAATAGGATTTTAATACCTACCGGTAAATCCTTTTCTCTTAGTCCGGAGAGGATGCTGGAGTCACATCAAGAACCATGGGGTATAGACGGGATCCGCAGGAGACATGGGCACTTTAAGACTTTCAAATGGTGTGACCTGGCTCCTCCCTCTATGTCCCTCCTCCAGACTCCAGTTTAAAGGAACTGTGCCCAGGGAGACAGACATTTCGAGGAAAGGATTTATTGTTAAACCACGGTGAGCATCTTACCAGCTCACACCTCAAGCATGCCGCAGAACGTGGCATACAACAGAACACAAGCCAACGGCATGAAGAATTTGCAGCAATATGCTGACAAAAATCGTAACACAACCTGTGTGTAACCACAGCCAATAACTGCAGATACAGTACGCACTGGGACGGGCGCCCAGCATTCTCTACGGACTAAGAGAAAAGGATTTACCGGTAGGTATTAAAATCCTATATTCTCATACATCCTAAAGGATGCTGGGGTCACATCAAGAACCATGGGGTTTATACCAAAGCTCTAACACGGGCGGGAGAGTACGGATGACTCTGCAGCACCGATTGACCAAACATGAGTTCCTCATTAGCCAGGGTATCAAACTTGTAGAACTTTGCAAAGGTGTTTAAACCTGACCAAGTAGCTGCTCGGCAAAGCTGTAATGCCGAGACCCCCCGGGCAGCCGCCCAGGACGAGCCCACCTTCCTGGTAGAATGGGCCTTCACCGATTTCGCTAACGGCAATCCAGCCGTAGAAAGAGCCTGCTGAATCGTATGACAGATCCAGCGCGCAATAGACTGCTTGGAAGCAGGAGCTCCAATTTTATTGTGAGCATACAAGACAAACAAAACCTCTGTTTTCCTAAACTGAGCCGTCCTGGCGACATAAAACTTTAAAGCTCTTACTACATCGAGAGGCTTCGATTCCAGCAAGGCGTCAGTAGCCACAGGTACCACAATAGTTTGGTTCAAGTGGAACGATGAAACCACTTTCAGCAGAAAACTCAAAGTCCTCAATTCTGCTCCATCTTCATGGATGATCAAATAAGTGCTTTTGTGAGACAAGGCCGCCAATTCAGACACCCGCCGTGTGGATGTCAAAGCCAACAGCATGACCACTTTCCAAGTAAGGAATTTCAACTCTACCTTCTGTAAAGGTTCAAACCAATGAGATTGAAGGAACTGCAACACCATGTTAAGATCGGGTGGTCTTCTGTTTGCCGGCGGTCGGGCTCCCGGCGCTCAGTATACCGGCGCCGGGAGCCTGACAGCCGGAATACCGACAATTATTTTCCCTCGTGGGGGTCCAAGACCCCCATAGAGGGAGAATAAAATAGTGTGGCGCGCGTAGCGCGCCACCGTGCCCGTAGCGTGGCGAGCGCAGCGAGCCCGCAAGGGGCTCATTTGCGCTCGCCAAGCTGTCGGTAAGCCGGCGGTCGGGCTCCCGGCGCCGGGATGCTGGTCGCCGGGAGCCCGACCGCCGGCCAGCCGTAGTGAACCCGTTAAGATCCCATGGTGCCACAGGGGGCACAAAAGAAGGTTGGATGTGCAATACGCCTTTCACGACGGTCTGAACTTCTGGAAGTGAGGCCAATTGTTTTGGAAGAAAACTGATGAAGCCGAAATTTGAACTTTTAATTGAGCCCAACTTTAGGCCCGCATCCACACCGGCTTGTAGAAAATGGAGAAAACGTCCTAACTGAAATTCTTCCGTAGGAGTTTTCTTGGATTCACACCAAGACACGTATTTTCTCCAAATACGGTGGTAATGTTTAGACGTTACTCCTTTTCTGGCCTGAATAAGAGTAGGGATGACTTCACTGGGAATACCCTTTCGGGCTAGGATCCGGCGTTCAACCTCCAAGCTGTCAAAGGAAGTTGCGGTAAGTCTTGGAACACGAACACGGCCTCTACTGTAACAGATCCTCCCTCAGAGGAAGAAGCCAGGGATCTCCTATGAGTAATTCCTGAAGATCTGGATACTAAGCCCTCCTTGGCCAATCTGGATGAGGATCGCTTGAACCTTTGTTCTTCTTATGATCTTTATCACTTTTGGAATGAGTGGAAGTGGAGGAAACACGCACAACGACCGAAACACCCATGGTGTCACTAGGGCGTCCACTGCTATTACTTGAGGGTCTCTCGACCTGGAACAATATCTCTGAAGCTTCTTGTTGAGACGAGACACCATCATGTCTATTTGAGGAATTCCCCAATGTCTTGTCACTTCTGTGAAGACCTCTTGATGGAGGCTCCATTCTCCTGGATGGAGATCGTGTCTGCTGAGGAAGTCTGCTTCCCCTTTGTGCACTCTTGGAACGAACCTCGCTGACAGAGCGTTTGTATGTCTTTTCCCCCAGCGGAAAAACCTTGTGGCTTCTGCCATTACTGCTCTGTGTTTTGTTTGTAGAAAACCGTTGTAAACGTAAACGGCCCTTAACTCTAGACCGTTTACGTGGTGACAAGTTTCCTAACTTGACCATCTTCCTTGGAAGTTTTTCCCCCTGTGTGACTGCTCCCCAGCCTCGGAGGCATGCATCCGTGGTCACTAGGATCCAGTCCTGGATCCCGAACCTGAGCCCCTCTAGGAGGTGAGAACTGCGCAGCCACCCCAGGAGTGAGATTCTGGTCTTGGAAGACAGGATTATCCTCCGGTGTATGTGTAGGCGGGAGCCGGACCACTTGTCCAACAGGTCCCACTAGAACACCCTGGCATGGAACCTACCAACTGAATGGCCTCTTAGGCCGCAACCATCTTTTCCAGCAACCGAATGTATTGATGGATTGACACTCTTGCTGGTCTGACCAGACTCTGGATCATCAGAGCCTTTTCGACTGGAAGAAAAAAAACTCTGTAGTTCTGTATCTAATATTATTCCCAAAACCGACAACCGCATCGTTGGGACCGACAGTGGTTCTGGCAAGTTCATGAGCCAACCATTTTGTTGAAGAACTATCAGGGAGAGTGCCACATATTGCACCAACTGATTTCTTGATCTCGCCGTTATCAGGAGACCGTCCCAGTACGGGATAATTGTGACTCCTTACTAGCGAAGGAGAACCATCATTACCACCATCCCCCCGGTGAAATTGGTAATGACAATCCTGAATTGCAAACCTCAGGTAAGCCTAATGCGGAGGAAATAACGTAATTAGACCTCCATTATCCTTTTTCCAGATTGGAGATCACTGCCCTGAGAGAATTCCATCTTGGATTTGAATTTCTTTAAGTAGAAATTGAGGGATTTCAGATTTAGGACTGGTTTGACCGATCAGTCTTGTTTTGGGAGCACGAAGAGGCTTGAACAACAGCCTTCTTCCTATTGTGACAGGGGAAACCAGGACAATGACCTGATCCTGACACAACCCTTGTATTGCGTCCCACACTACCTCCCTGACCGGAGGAGAATCGGTAAGGCCGATTTGAATAATCGGTGAGGAGAAACGTCTGGAAAACTCCAGTATGCACCCTTGGGACACTATTCTTAAAACCCCTGGGTCCAAGTCCGTTCCGGGACTGACTGAAGAGTTTTAGACATGTCCCCACCTGGTGGGCTCCCGCAAGAGAGTCCCAGCGTCATGCGGTGGATTTGGCAGAAACAGAGGATGATTTCTGCTCCTGTGATCTTGAAGAGGCTGCTAACCTCTTCCCTTTTTTCCACCTGCCAAGAAAAAAGAGAAATCTGTATCTATTAGCCCGAAATGACTGCATCCGACAATGATGCGTCATCATCCGTTGTGAGGGAACATAGGGCAAGAAGGTAGACTTACCAGCAGCATCTGCCGAGATCGAATTAACTAGGCCGTCACCGAACCAGGCTTCACCTTCTTAGGGAAGAGACTCCATTTCTTCTCGGAGTCAGCATCAGCATTACATTGGTGAATCCACAATGCCCTCCTAGCCGAGACCGCCATGGAATTGGCCAGCGAACCCAAGAGTCCTATATCCCTTGCAGTCACATGAAAGTATGCTGCAGTGTCTTTGATATAACCCAACGTAAGGAGTATCCCATATCTCCCCAGGGTATCTATATCGGATGACAAGGTATTATAGTGATGTGCACCGTAAATTTTTCATGTTTTGTGTTTTGGTTTAGGGTTCGGTTCCGCGGCCGTGTTTTGGATTCGGACGCGTTTTGGCAAAACCTCACCGAAAAATTTTTGTCGGATTCGGTGTGTTTTGGATTCGGGTGTTTTTTTCAAAAAAACCTAAAAAACAGCTTAAATCATAGAATTTGGGGGTCATTTTGATCCCATAGTATTATTAACCTCAATAACCATAATTTCCACTCATTTCCAGTCTATTCTCACAATATTATTTTTAGTCCTAAAATTTGCACCGAGGTCGCTGGATGGCTAAGCTAAGCGACACAAGTGGCCGACACAAACACCAGGCCCATCTAGGAGTGGCACTACAGTGTCAGGCAGGATGGCCCTTCAAAAAAATAGTACCCAAACAGCACATGATGCAAAGAAAAAAATAGGCGCACCAAGGTCGCTGTGTGACTAAGCTAAGCGACACAAGTGGCCGACACAAACACCTGGCCCATCTAGGAGTGGCATTGCAGTGTCAGGCAGGATGGCCCTGCAAAAAAATTGTGACCAAACAGCACATGATCCAAAGAAAAAAAGAGGCGCACCAAGGTCGCTGTGTGACTAAGCTAAGCGACACAAGTGGCCGACACAAACACCTGGCCCATCTAGGAGTGGCACTGCAGTGTCAGGCAGGATGGCACTTCAAAAAAATAGTTCCCAAACAGCACATGATGCAAAGAAAAATGAAAGAAAAAAGAGGTGCAAGATGGAATTGTCCTTGGGCCCTCCCACCCACCCTTATGTTGTATAAACAGGACATGCACACTTTAACGAACCCATCATTTCAGTGACAGGGTCTGCCACACGACTGTGACTGAAATGACTGGTTGGTTTGGGCCCCCACCAAAAAAGAAGCAATCAATCTCTCCTTGCACAAACTGGCTCTACAGAGGCAAGATGTCCACCTCATCATCATCCTCCGATTCCTCACCCCTTTCACTGTGTACATCCCCTTCCCACAGATTATTAATTCGTCCCCACTGGAATCCACCATCTCAGGTCCCCGTGTACTTTCTGGAGGCAATTGCTGCTGGTGAATGTCTCCACGGAGGAATTGATTATAATTCATTTTAATAAACATCATCTTCTCCACATTTTCTGGAAGTAACCTCGTACGCCGATTGCTGACAAGGTGAGCGGCTGCACTAAACACTCTTTCGGAGTACACACTGGAGGGAGGGCAACTTAGGTAGAATAAAGCCAGTTTGTGCAAGGGCCTCCAAATTGCCTCTTTTTCCTGCCAGTATACGTACGGACTGTCTGACGTGCCTACTTGGATGCGGTCACTCATATAATCCTCCACCATTCTTTCAATGGTGACAGAATCATATGCAGTGACAGTAGACGACATGTCAGTAATTGTTGGCAGGTCCTTCAGTCCGGACCAGATGTCAGCACTCGCTCCAGACTGCCCTGCATCACCGCCAGCGGGTGGGCTCGGAATTCGTAGCCTTTTCCTCGCACCCCCAGTTGCGGGAGAATGTGAAGGAGGAGATGGTGACGGGTCACGTTCCGCTTGAGTTGACAAATTTCTCACCAGCAGGTCTTTGAACCTCTGCAGACTTGTGTCTGCCGGAAAGAGAGATACAACGTAAGTTTTAAATCTAGGATCGAGCACGGTGGCCAAAATGTAGTGCTCTGATTTCAACAGATTGACCACCCGTGAATCCTGGTTAAGCGAATGAAGGGCTCCATCCACAAGTCCCACATGCCTAGCGGAATCGCTCTGTTTTAGCTCCTCCTTCAATGTCTCCAGCTTCTTCTGCAAAAGCCTGATGAGGGGAATGACCTGACTCAGGCTGGCAGTGTCTGAACTGACTTCACGTGTGGCAAGTTCAAAGGGTTGCAGAACCTTGCACAACGTTGAAATCATTCTCCACTGCGCTTGAGTCAGGTGCATTCCACCTCCTTTGCCTATATCGTGGGCAGATGTATAGGCTTGAATGGCCTTTTGCTGCTCCTCCATCCTCTGAAGCATATAGAGGGTTGAATTCCACCTCGTTACCACCTCTTGCTTCAGATGATGGCAGGGCAGGTTCAGGAATGTTTGGTGGTGCTCCAGTCTTGTGTACACGGTGCCTGAATGCCGAAAGTGGCCCGCAATTCTTCGGGCCACCAACAACATCTCTTGCACGCCCCTGTCATTTTTTAAATAATTCTGCACCACCAAATTCAAGGTATGTGCAAAACATGGGACGTTCTGGAATTTGCCCAGATGTAATGCACGCACAATATTGCTGGCGTTGTCCGATGTCACAAATCCCCAGGAGAGTCCAATTGGGGTAAGCCATTCTGCGATGATCTTCCTCAGTTGCCGTAAGAGGTTGTCAGCTGTGTACCTATTCTGGAAAGCGGTGATACAAAGCGTAGCCTGCCTAGGAACGAGTTGGCGTTTGCGAGATGCTGCTACTGGTGCCGCCGCTGCTGTTCTTGCTGCGGGAGGCAATACATCTACCCAGTGGGCTGTCACAGTCATATAGTCCTGAGTCTGCCCTGCTCCACTTGTCCACATGTCCGTGGTTAAGTGGACATTGGGTACAACTGCATTTTTTAGGACACTGGTGACTCTTTTTCTGACGTCTGTCTACATTTTCGGTATCGCCTGTCTAGAGAAATGGAACCTAGATGGTATTTGGTACCGGCGACACAGTACCTCAATCAAGTCTATAGTTGCCTCTGAATTAACGATGGATACCGGAACCACGTTTCTCACCGCCCAGGCTGCCAAGGCCTGAGTTATCTGCTTTGCAGCAGTATGACTGCTGTGATATTTCATCTTCCTCGCAAAGGACTGTTGGACAGTCAATTGCTTACTGGAAGTAGTACAAGTGGTCTTCCGACTTCCCCTCTGGGATGACGATCGACTCCCAGCAGCAACAACAGCAGCGCCAGCAGCAGTAGGCGTTACACTCAAGGATGCATCGGAGGAATCCCAGGCAGGAGAGGACTCGTCAGACTTGACAGTGACATGGCCTGCAGGACTATTGGCTTTCCTGGGTAAGGAGGAAATTGACACTGAGGGAGTTGGTGGTGTGGTTTGCAGGAGCTTGGTTACAAGAGGAAGGGATTTAGTGGTCAGTGGACTGCTTCCGCTGTCACCCAAAGTTTTTGAACTTGTCACTGACTTATGATGAATGCGCTGCAGGTGACGTATAAGGGAGGATGTTCCGAGGTGGTTAACGTCCTTACCCCTACTTATTACAGCTTGACAAAGGCAACACACGGCTTGACACCTGTTGTCCGCATTTGTGTTGAAATAATTCCACACCGAAGAGCTGATTTTTTTGTATTTTGACCAGGCATGTCAATGGCCATATTCCTCCCACGGACAACAGGTGTCTCCCCGGGTGCCTGACTTAAACAAACCACCTCACCATCAGAATCCTCCTTGTCAATTTCCTCCCCAGCGCCAGCAACACCCATATCCTCATCCTGGTGTACTTCAACAGTGACATCTTCAATTTGACTATCAGGAACTGGACTGCGGGTGCTCCTTCCAGCACTTGCAGGGGGCGTGCAAATGGTGGAAGGCGCAAGCTCTTCCCGTCCAGTGTTGGGAAGGTCAGGCATCGCAACCGACACAATTGGACTCTCATTGGGGATTTGTGATTTCGAAGAACGCACAGTTCTTTGCTGTGCTTTTGCCAGCTTAAGTCTTTTCTTTTTTCTAGCGAGAGGATGAGTGCTTCCATCCTCATGTGAAGCTGAACCACTAGCCATGAACACAGGCCAGGGCCGTGTCGTAAATGGCATATTGGCAAGTTTACGCTTCTCCTCAGACGCTTTGAATTTGGATTTTTGGGTCATTTTACTGAGCTTTAGTGTTTTGAATTTTACATGCTCTCTACTATGACATTGGGCATCGGCCTTGGCAGACGACGTTGATGGCATTTCATCGTCTCGGCCATGACTAGTGGCAGCAGCTTCAGCACGAGGAGGAAGTGGATCTTGATCTTTCCCTATTTTAACCTGCACATTTTTGTTCTCCATTTTTTAATGTGTGGAATTATATGCCAGTATCAATAGCAATGGCCTACTACTAAATTTACTGCGCAAAACTAAAATGCACCACAGGTATAGAATGTAGATGGATAGTATACCTAATGGATGACGAGTGACGACACAGAGGTAGGTACAGCAGTGGCCTACCGTACTGCTATATATAGTATACTGGTGGACACTGTCAGCAAACTGCAAAACTAAAATGCACCACAGGTATAGAATGTAGATGGATAGTATACTTAATGGATGACGAGTGACGACACAGAGGTAGGTACACAGCAGTGGCCTACCGTACTGCTATATATAGAATACTGGTGGACACTGTCAGCAAACTGCAAAACTAAAATGCACCACAGGTATAGAATGTAGATGGATAGTATACTTAATGGATGACGAGTGACGACACAGAGGTAGGTACACAGCAGTGGCCTACCGTACTGCTATATATAGAATACTGGTGGACACTGTCAGCAAACTGCAAAACTAAAATGCACCACAGGTATAGAATGTAGATGGATAGTATAATTAATGGAGGACGAGTGACGACACGGAGGTAGGTACACAGCAGTGGCCTACCGTACTGCTATATATAGTATACTGGTGGACACTGTCAGCAAACTGCAAAACTAAAATGCACCACAGGTACAGAATGTAGATGGATAGTATACTTAATGAATGACGAGTGACGACACAGAGGTAGGTACACAGCAGTGGCCTACCATACTGCTATATATAGTATACTGGTGGACACTGTCAGCAAACTGCAAAACTAAAATGCACCACAGGTATAGAATGTAGATGGATAGTATACTTAATGGATGACGAGTGACGACACAGAGGTAGGTACAGCAGTGGCCTACCATACTGCTATATATAGTATACTGGTGGACACTGTCAGCAAACTGCAAAACTAAAATGCACCACAGGTATAGAATGTAGATGGATAGTATACTTAATGGATGATGACACAGAGGTAGGTACAACAGTGCACTCTGCACTGTACTCCTCCTATATAATATTAATTATACTGGTGGTCCCCAGTCCCCACAATAAAGCAGCACACTGAGCACAGATATGGAGTGTTTTTCA
Source organism: Pseudophryne corroboree (assembly GCF_028390025.1). NCBI lineage: Eukaryota > Metazoa > Chordata > Amphibia > Anura > Myobatrachidae > Pseudophryne > Pseudophryne corroboree. The sequence goes on from NC_086444.1 coordinate 683,758,548, forward strand.
GGCAGACAACGTATGCTGGTGGTCACTGTCAGCAAAACTCTGCACTGTACTCCTGCTATATAATATCTATTATACTGGTGGTCCCCAGTCCCCACAATAAAGCAGCACACTGTGAGCACAGATATGGAGTGTTTTTCAGGCAGACAACGTATGCTGGTGGTCACTGTCAGCAAAACTCTGCACTGTACTCCTGCTATAGCTGCTCCCCAGTCCCCACAATTAAGCAGTGTGAGCACTCAGCACAGATATATTATGCAGCACACTGAGCACAGATATGGTATGGAGCGTTTTTTCAGGCAGAGAACGGATAAAAACTGGTGGTCACTTATCAGCAAAACTCTGCACCGTACTCCTAACAGCTGCTCCCCAATCCTCCCCACAATTAAGCAATAAACAACCAATCAACTGTCTTCTACAATAAACGGAGAGGACGCCAGCCACGTCCTCTCCCTATCATCTCCAATGCACGAGTGAAAATGGCGGCGACGCGCGGCTGCTTATATAGAATCCGAATCTCGCGAGTATCCGACAGCGGGATGATGACGTTCGGGCGCGCTCGGGTTAGCCGAGCAAGGCGGAAAGGTTCGAACCTGCCTCGGACCCGTGTAAACAAGGTGAAGTTCGGGGGGGTTCGGTTTCCGAGAAACCGAACCCGCTCATCACTACAAGGTAACCGACCATTTTTGAATACTACTACTCCCCCATGCGTATGAAATGGCAGGTCTAACTAACGCACGCGTGGACACATAACTAGAATATAATGTAGCTTCCTGCATACGATCCGCTGGCTTTGTGACAGGGCCCCGTGCAGAACAGGAGGTGACTCGCATTTTATTCTATCCGTGGCGGGAAAAGAATAAACAATCGGAATCCTTTTGAGGATTTGAAACCATCTTGTCAGGGCTGACCCAGACTTTTTTAAACAGAGCGCTCAGCACATGAGAAGTAGGAACGTTACCTCAGCTTCACACACACACACACACACACACACACACACACACACACACACACACACACACACACACACACACACACACACACACACACACACTAGAGATGAGCGGGTTCGGTTTCTCTGAATCCGAACCCGCCAGAACTTCATGTTTTTTTTCACGGGTCCGAGCGACTCGGATCTTCCCGCCTTGCTCGGTTAACCCGAGCGCGCCCGAACGTCATCATGACGCTGTCGGATTCTCACGAGGCTCGGATTCTATCGCGAGACTCGGATTCTATATAAGGAGCCGCGCGTCGCCGCCATTTTCACACGTGCATTGAGATTGATAGGGAGAGGACGTGGCTGGCGTCCTCTCCGTTTAGACACTTGATTTACTAATTTTGGGGAGCATTAGGAGTACTCAGTAGTGTACAGTGCAGAGTTTTGCTGATAGTGACCAGTGACCACCACTTTTATTTATAATCCGTTCTCTGCCTGAAAAAAGCGATACACAGCACACAGTGACTCTGTCACATACATACCATATCTGTGTGCACTGCTCAGGCTCAGGCCAGTGTGCTGCATCATCTATATATATTATATATCTGTCTGACTGCTCAGCTCACACAGCTTATAATTGTGGGGGAGACTGGGGAGCACTACTGCAGTGCCAGTTATAGGTTATAGCAGGAGTCAGGAGTACATAATATTATATTAAAATTAAACAGTGCACACTTTTGCTGCAGGAGTGCCACTGCCAGTGTGACTAGTGACCAGTGACCTGACCACCAGTATATAATATTAGTAGTATACTATCTCTTTATCAACCAGTCTATATTAGCAGCAGACACAGTACAGTGCGGTAGTTCACGGCTGTGGCTACCTCTGTGTCGGCACTCGGCAGCCCGTCCATAATTGTATATACCAGTGACCTAACCGTGGTTTTTTTTTCTTTCTTTATACATACATACTAGTTACGAGTATACTATCTCTTTATCAACCAGTCTATATATTAGCAGCAGACACAGTACAGTGCGGTAGTTCACGGCTGTGGCTACCTCTGTGTCGGCACTCGGCAGCCCGTCCATAATTGTATATACCAGTGACCTAACCGTGGTTTTTTTTTCTTTCTTTATACATACATACTAGTTACGAGTATACTATCTCTTTATCAACCAGTCTATATATTAGCAGCAGACACAGTACAGTGCGGTAGTTCACGGCTGTGGCTACCTCTGTGTCGGCACTCGGAAGCCCGTCCATAATTGTATATACCACCTAACCGTGGTTTTTTTTTCTTTCTTTATACATACATACTAGTTACGAGTATACTATCTCTTTATCAACCAGTCTATATATTAGCAGCAGACACAGTACAGTGCGGTAGTTCACGGCTGTGGCTACCTCTGTGTCGGCACTCGGCAGCCCGTCCATAATTGTATATACCACCTAACCGTGGTTTTTTTTTCTTTCTTTATACATACATACTAGTTACGAGTATACTATCTCTTTATCAACCAGTCTATATATTAGCAGCAGACACAGTACAGTGCGGTAGTTCACGGCTGTGGCTACCTCTGTGTCGGCACTCGGCAGCCCGTCCATAATTGTATATACCAGTGACCTAACCGTGGTTTTTTTTTTCTTTCTTTATACATACATACTAGTTACGAGTATACTATCTCTTTATCAACCAGTCTATATATTAGCAGCAGACACAGTACAGTGCGGTAGTTCACGGCTGTGGCTACCTCTGTGTCGGCACTCGGCAGCCCGTCCATAATTGTATATACCACCTAACCGTGGTTTTTTTTTCTTTCTTTATACATACATACTAGTTACGAGTATACTATCTCTTTATCAACCAGTCTATATATTAGCAGCAGACACAGTACAGTGCGGTAGTTCACGGCTGTGGCTACCTCTGTGTCGGCACTCGGCAGCCCGTCCATAATTGTATATACCACCTAACCGTGGTTTTTTTTTCTTTCTTTATACATACATACTAGTTACGAGTATACTATCTCTTTATCAACCAGTCTATATATTAGCAGCAGACACAGTACAGTGCGGTAGTTCACGGCTGTGGCTACCTCTGTGTCGGCACTCGGCAGCCCGTCCATAATTGTATATACCACCTAACCGTGGTTTTTTTTTTCTTTCTTTATACATACATACTAGTTACGAGTATACTATCTCTTTATCAACCAGTCTATATATTAGCAGCAGACACAGTACAGTGCGGTAGTTCACGGCTGTGGCTACCTCTGTGTCGGCACTCGGCAGCCCGTCCATAATTGTATATACCACCTAACCGTGGTTTTTTTTTCTTTCTTTATACATACATACTAGTTACGAGTATACTATCTCTTTATCAACCAGTCTATATATTAGCAGCAGACACAGTACAGTGCGGTAGTTCACGGCTGTGGCTACCTCTGTGTCGGCACTCGGCAGCCCGTCCATAATTGTATATACCACCTAACCGTGGTTTTTTTTTCTTTCTTTATACATACATACTAGTTACGAGTATACTATCTCTTTATCAACCAGTCTATATATTAGCAGCAGACACAGTACAGTGCGGTAGTTCACGGCTGTGGCTACCTCTGTGTCGGCACTCGGCAGCCCGTCCATAATTGTATATACCACCTAACCGTGGTTTTTTTTTCTTTCTTTATACATACATACTAGTTACGAGTATACTATCTCTTTATCAACCAGTCTATATATTAGCAGCAGACACAGTACAGTGCGGTAGTTCACGGCTGTGGCTACCTCTGTGTCGGCACTCGGCAGCCCGTCCATAATTGTATATACCAGTGACCTAACCGTGTTTTTTTTTTCTTTCTTTATACATACATACTAGTTACGAGTATACTATCTCTTTATCAACCAGTCTATATATTAGCAGCAGACACAGTACAGTGCGGTAGTTCACGGCTGTGGCTACCTCTGTGTCGGCACTCGGCAGCCCGTCCATAATTGTATATACCACCTAACCGTGGTTTTTTTTTCTTTCTTTATACATACATACTAGTTACGAGTATACTATCTCTTTATCAACCAGTCTATATATTAGCAGCAGACACAGTACAGTGCGGTAGTTCACGGCTGTGGCTACCTCTGTGTCGGCACTCGGCAGCCCGTCCATAATTGTATATACCACCTAACCGTGTTTTTTTTTTCTTTCTTTATACATACATACTAGTTACGAGTATACTATCTCTTTATCAACCAGTCTATATATTAGCAGCAGACACAGTACAGTGCGGTAGTTCACGGCTGTGGCTACCTCTGTGTCGGCACTCGGCAGCCCGTCCATAATTGTATACTAGTATCCAATCCATCCATCTCCATTGTTTACCTGAGGTGCCTTTTAGTTGTGCCTATTAAAATATGGAGAACAAAAATGTTGAGGTTCCAAAATTAGGGAAAGATCAAGATCCACTTCCTATATATTAGTGATGAGCGGGTTCGGTTTCCGAGAAACCGAACCCCCCCCGAACTTTACCCTTTTTACCCGGGTCCGAGCCATACTCGGATTCTCCCGTATGGCTCGGCTTACCCGAGCGCGCCCGAACGTCATCATCCCGCTGTCGGATTCTCGCGAGATTCGGATTCTATATAAGCAGCCGCGCGTCGCCGCCATTTTCACACGTGCATTGACATTGATAGGGAGAGGACGTGGCTGGCGTCCTCTCCGTTTATATAGTTATAGTTAGTTGATCTGATTGCTACTGCTTAGCTTATTGTGGGGAGGATTGGGGAGCAGCTGTTAGGAGGAGTACAGTGCAGAGTTTTGCTAGTTTTTTTTTATCCGTTCTCTGCCTGAAAAAAACGCTCCATACCATATCTGTGCTCAGCCTCAGTGTGCTGCATGATATATCTGACTGTGCTGAGTGCTCACACTGCTTAATTGTGGGGGAGACTGGGGAGCAGCTATAGCAGGAGTACAGTGCACAGTTTTACTGACAGTGACCACCAGTATACGTTTGTCTGCCTGAAAAACACTCCTGTGGTGTCTTTTTTTCTTTATACTATAAGTATAAACGCAGTCTGCTGACAGTGTCCACCAGGTCCATTTTACTGTATATAGCAGTACGGTAGGCCACTGCTGTACCTTCCTCTGTGTCTTCAGTCACTCGTCGTCATACATAAAGTATACTATCCATCCATCTACATTGTATACCTGTGGTGTCTTCTTTTTCTTTATACTATAAACGCAGTCTGCTGACAGTGTCCACCAGGTCCATTATACTGTATATAGCAGTACGGTAGGCCACTGCTGTACCTACCTCTGTGTCTTCAGTCACTCGTCGTCATACATGAAGTATACTATCCATCCATCTACATTGTATACCTGTGGTGTCTTTTTTTCTTTATACTATAAACGCAGTCTGCTGACAGTGTCCACCAGGTCCATTATACTGTATATAGCAGTACGGTAGGCCACTGCTGTACCTACCTCTGTGTCTTCAGTCACTCGTCGTCATACATAAAGTATACTATCCATCCATCTACATTGTATACCTGTGGTGTCTTTTTTTCTTTATACTATAAACGCAGTCTGCTGACAGTGTCCACCAGGTCCATTATACTGTATATAGCAGTACGGTAGGCCACTGCTGTACCTACCTCTGTGTCTTCAGTCACTCGTCGTCATACATAAAGTATACTATCCATCCATCTACATTGTATACCTGTGGTGTCTTTTTTTCTTTATACTATAAACGCAGTCTGCTGACAGTGTCCACCAGGTCCATTATACTGTATATAGCAGTACGGTAGGCCACTGCTGTACCTACCTCTGTGTCTTCAGTCACTCGTCGTCATACATAAAGTATACTATCCATCCATCTGCATTGTATACCTGTGGTGTCTTTTTTTCTTTATACTATAAACGCAGTCTGCTGACAGTGTCCACCAGGTCCATTATACTGTATATAGCAGTACGGTAGGCCACTGCTGTACCTACCTCTGTGTCTTCAGTCACTCGTCGTCATACATAAAGTATACTATCCATCCATCTACATTGTATACCTGTGGTGTCTTTTTTTCTTTATACTATAAACGCAGTCTGCTGACAGTGTCCACCAGGTCCATTATACTGTATATAGCAGTACGGTAGGCAACTGCTGTACCTACCTCTGTCTTCAGTCACTCGTCGTCATACATAAAGTATACTATCCATCCATCTACATTGTATACCTGTGGTGCCTTTTAGTTGTGCGCATTAAAATATGGAGAACAAAAATGTGGAGGTTAAAAAAATAGGGAAAGACCAAGATCCACTTCCACCTCGTGCTGAAGCTGCTGCCACTAGTCATGGCCGAGACGATGAAATGCCATCAACGTCGTCTGCCAAGCCCGATGCCCAATGTCAGAGTACAGAGCATGTAAAATCCAAAACACAAAAGATCAGTAAAAAAATGACCCAAAAAAATCAAAATTAAAAGCGTCTGAGGAGAAGCGTAAACTTGCCAATATGCCATTTACGACATGGAGTGGCAAGGAACGGCTGAGGCCCTGGCCTATGTTCATGGCTAGTGGTTCAGCTTCACATGAGGATGGAAGCACTCATCCTCTCGCTAGAAAAAAGAAAAGACTTAAGCTGGCAAAAGCACAGCAAAGAACTGTGCGTTCTTCGAAATCACAAATCCCCAAGGAGAGTCCAATTGTGTCGGTTGAGATGCCTGACCTTCCCAACACTGGACGGGAAGAGCTTGCGCCTTCCACCATTTGCACGCCCCCTGCAAGTGCTGGAAGGAGCACCCGCAGTCCAGTGCCTGATAGTCAAATTGAAGATGTCACTGTTGAAGTACACCAGGATGAGGATATGGGTGTTGCTGGCGCTGGGGAGGAAATTGACAAGGAGGATTCTGATGGTGAGGTGGTTTGTTTAAGTCAGGCACCCGGGGAGACACCTGTTGTCCGTGGGACGAATATGGCCATTGACATGCCTGGTCAAAATACAAAAAAAATCAGCTCTTCGGTGTGGAATTATTTCAACAGAAATGCGGACAACAGGTGTCAAGCCGTGTGTTGCCTTTGTCAAGCTGTAATAAGTAGGGGTAAGGACGTTAACCACCTCTGAACATCCTCCCTTATACGTCACCTGCAGCGCATTCATCATAAGTCAGTGACAAGTTCAAAAACTTTGGGTGACAGCGGAAGCAGTCCACTGACCACTAAATCCCTTCCTCTTGTAACCAAGCTCCTGCAAACCACACCACCAACTCCCTCAGTGTCAATTTCCTCCTTACCCAGGAAAGCCAATAGTCCTGCAGGCCATGTCACTGTCAAGTCTGACGAGTCCTCTCCTGCCTGGGATTCCTCCGATGCATCCTTGAGTGTAACGCCTACTGCTGCTGGCGCTGCTGTTGTTGCTGCTGGGAGTCGATCGTCATCCCAGAGGGGAAGTCGGAAGACCACTTGTACTACTTCCAGTAAGCAATTGACTGTCCAACAGTCCTTTGCAAGGAAGATGAAATATCACAGCAGTCATCCTGCTGCAAAGCGGATAACTGAGGCCTTGGCAGCCTGGGCGGTGAGAAACGTGGTTCCGGTATCCATCGTTAATTCAGAGCCAACTAGAGACTTGATTGAGGTACTGTGTCCCCGGTACCAAATACCATCTAGGTTCCATTTCTCTAGGCAGGCGATACCGAAAATGTACACAGACCTCAGAAAAAGAGTCACCAGTGTCCTAAAAAATGCAGTTGTACCCAATGTCCACTTAACCACGGACATGTGGACAAGTGGAGCAGGGCAGACTCAGGACTACATGACTGTTACAGCCCACTGGGTAGATGTATTGCCTCCCGCTGCAAGAACAGCAGCGGCGGCACCAGTAGCAGCATCTCGCAAATGCCAACTCGTTCCTAGGCAGGCTACGCTTTGTATCACCGCTTTCCAGAATACGCACACAGCTGAAAACCTCTTACGGCAACTGAGGAAGATCATCGCAGAATGGCTTACCCCAATTGGACTCTCCTGGGGATTTGTGGCATCGGACAACGCCAGCAATATTGTGCGTGCATTACATCTGGGCAAATTCCAGCACGTCCCATGTTTTGCACATACCTTGAATATGGTGGTGCAGAATTATTTAAAAAACGACAGGGGCGTGCAAGATATGCTGTCGGTGGCCAGAAGAATTGCGGGCCACTTTCGGCGTACAGGCACCTCGTACAGAAGACTGGAGCACCACCAAAAACACCTGAACCTGCCCTGCCATCATCTGAAGCAAGAGGTGGTAGCGAGGTGGAATTCAACCCTCTATATGCTTCAGAGGATGGAGGAGCAGCAAAAGGCCATTCAAGCCTATACATCTGGCCACGATATAGGCAAAGGAGGTAGAATGCACCTGACTCAAGCGCAGTGGAGAATGATTTCAACGTTGTGCAAGGTTCTGCAACCTTTTGAACTTGCCACACGTGAAGTCAGTTCAGACACTGCCAGCCTGAGTCAGGTCATTCCCCTCATCAGGCTTTTGCAGAAGAAGCTGGAGACATTGAAGGAGGAGCTAAAACAGCGATTCCGCTAGGCATGTGGGACTTGTGGATGGAGCCCTTAATTCGCTTAACCAGGATTCACGGGTGGTCAATCTGTTTAAATCCGAGCACTACATTTTGGCCACCGTGCTCGATCCTAGATTTAAAACCTACGTTGTATCTCTCTTTCCGGCAGACACAAGTCTGCAGAGGTTCAAAGACCTGCTGGTGAGAAAATTGTCAAGTCAAGCGGAACGTGACCCGTCAACATCTCCTCCTTCACATTCTCCCGCAACTGGGGGTGCGAGGAAAAGGCTACGAATTCCGAGCCCACCCGCTGGCGGTGATGCAGGGCAGTCTGGAGCGAGTGCTGACATCTGGTCCGGACTGAAGGACCTGCCAACGATTACTGACACGTCGTCTACATATGATTCTGTATACTATATCATACTGCATATGATTCTCTCACCATTGAAAGAATGGTGGAGGATTATATGAGTGACCGCATCCAAGTAGGCACGTCAGACAGTCCGTACGTATACTGGCAGGAAAAAGAGGCAATTTGGAGGCCCTTGCACAAACTGGCTTTATTCTACCTAAGTTGCCCTACCTCCAGTGTGTACTCCGAAAGAGTGTTTAGTGCCGCCGCTCACCTTGTCAGCAATTGGCGTACGAGGTTACTTCCAGAAAATGTGGAGAAGATGATGTTCATTAAAATGGATTATAATCAATTCCTCCGTGGAGACATTCACCAGCAGCAATTGCCTCCAGAAAGTACACGGGGACCTGAGATGGTGGATTCCAGTGGGGACGAATTAATAATCTGTGAGGAGGGGGATGTACACAGTGAAAGGGGTGAGGAATCGGACGATGATGATGAGGTGGACATCTTGCCTCTGTAGAGCCAGTTTGTGCAAGGAGAGATTGATTGCTTCTTTTTTGGTGGGGGCCCAAACCAACCAGTCATTTCAGTCACAGTCGTGTGGCAGACCCTGTCGCTGAAATGATGGGTTCGTTAAAGTGTGCATGTCCTGTTTATGCAACATAAGGGTGGGTGGGAGGGCCCAAGGACAATTCCATCTTGCACCTCTTTTTTCTTTCATTTTTCTTTGCGTCATGTGCTGTTTGGGGAGTATTTTTTTGAAGGGCCATCCTGCGTGACACTGCAGTGCCACTCCTAGATGGGCCAGGTGTTTGTGTCGGCCACTTGGGTCGCTTAGCTTAGTCACACAGCTACCTCAGTGCAAATTTTAGGACTAAAAATAATATTGTGAGGTGTGAGGTGTTCAGAATAGACTGAAAATGAGTGGAAATTATGGTTATTGAGGTTAATAATACTATGGGATCAAAATGACCCCCAAATTCTATGATTTAAGCTGTTTTTTAGGGTTTTTTGAAAAAAACACCCGAATCCGACAAAAAAATTTCGGTGAGGTTTTGCCAAAACGCGTTCGAACCCAAAACACGGCCGCGGAACCGAACCCAAAACCCGAAAAATTTCCGGTGCACATCACTACTATTATATATATATATATATATATATATATATATATATATACATACACACACACATATACACATATACACATATACACATATACATACATACATACATACATACACACACACACACACACGTATAGCCCTTATGCATCACATTATCATGCAAATTTTTACCCAGTCAGATATTGGTGGTGCCGACAGGGCCACCCACACACGTCTGTGTCCCCCATATAGTTTTTTCTTGGGAAAAACATTCATCTACCGGCATGTTGACACACATGTACCAAGTACCATCAGGAGTCGGCGGTGCTGGCTTTGTGGGAAGAGCACTCAGCCTCAGACATGCCGACCCACGTGTACCAAACACCCACCGACATTACACTGGGCTATAAGGGACATACCCACAGTAAAGTCAGGGAGACACAGAGGGAGTTTGCCAGCTCACAACCCAGCGCTCAATCCGGTTCTGAAACCCTTATATAATGCCTCAGACTTGTAGCGCTTTTATAATTAACTTATATTGCACCAAACCAACTATGCCCCCCCCCCCCCCATTTTTCACCCTGTTCTATGTACAGTAGTGTGAGGAAGGACCAGCGTCTCCACAGCTCTGAGGAGAGAAAATGGCGCTGATGTGAGCTGTGAGGGCTAAGCCCCGCCCCCTTAATAGGGTGCTTCAGCCCCGCTATTTTTTTAAAATATTTATACTGGCGGGGGTCCGGAATTAGTGCCTTGGCACTTAAAACACTCTCTGCCAGTCTAATATGAGGTCTATATGCTGCCCAGGGCGCCCCCCCCCCCCGCACCCTGTAGTGCCGCTGTGTGTGGGAGCATGGCGCGCAGCTTGCGATCGCTGTGCGGTGCCTCAAAGCTGTCACTGAAGTCTTCGGATTTTCTTCTACTCACCTGACTTGCTCTTTAGCAGCAGCTCTCACCTTCTCACTGCTCTCAGCTTTAACCCTTAATATACCAAGCCTACCTCATCAACGTACTTTACCAAGCTGGGGTCTTCAGAGGACCCCACAGTTTTTTGTCTAAATTCTTAACTATTTGATGTGGTAAATTACTAAAATTATGTGTTTTTTTTTTTTGTTTCTGAAGGGATAAGTTCTAGTAAGGATACGACAGTTAGCATAAAATATTCTGTTTATTTATTTCAGGAGTAGTTAGCCAATTAAAGCCATATATTCTTCTTCATTACAGTGTGTACATTTTTACATCTGATTGGATACTGTATATTCTTGTAAAAAGGTTATATCTTTTTACTACGGTAACAATACATCACTATTCATGTGTTGCCATCGCTACAGTCCTTAGCACATGTCACAGTTGTGGTTGTTTTCCTTTGTTTCTCACATATAAAACCTTCTGCATTTGTAACGTAGTATGGTGTTTTTTATTATTTACTTTTTTTTTTAAAGAACATTTTATAAGCCTACTTACTGTACACAGTATTTATCTTAATCCGATGCGGGACACATAGAAAAATCTGGAGTAAAAATAGAATTTTGGTTACCTACCGGTAAATCCTTTACTTGTAGTCCGTAGAGGATGCTGGGGTCCACATTAGTACCATGGGGTATAGACTGGTCCACCAGGAGCCATTAGCACTTTAAGAGTTTGAGAGTGTGGGCTGGCTCCTCCCTCTATGCCCCTCCTACCAGACTCAGTCTAGAAAATGTGCCCGAGGAGACGGATATCTTTGAGAAAAGGATTTAACACAGATAGTGGCGAGATTCATACAAGGCACATCAAGCTAACTTAGCTTGAAAACTCAGCAACCGCTGAAACATTACTTACCAAGTAACAATGCAGTACTCAACTAAAACGAAGTTGTACTGAACCAAATAATGATAACAGGAAAACGAAGCGCTGGGCGGGCGCCCAGCATACTCTACGGACTACGAGAAAAGGATTTACCGGTATGTAACCAAAATCCTATTTTCTCTTACATCCTAGAGGATGCTGGGGTCCACATTAGTACCATGGGGATGCAGGGGCGGATCCAGAAAAAAAATACAGGGGGGGCACCATAAGGTGTGTGGCTTCGTTGGAATGGGCGTGGCTTCGTTGGAATGGGCGTGGTATTGCAGGAAAAGACTACCTTATACCCCAGTTTTGCAACCTGCACGCCCAGACGTTGGCCACCACAGGAACGAAAAATAATCCTGAATCATGCCCCTTACATTATTTGTCATTTTTCCTCCTTATAGTAATGCCCAGTATACATTATGCCACATACTGCAATGGCCCTTAGACATTATGCCACACACAATAATGCACATGACACAGTATGCACACACCGTAATGCCCCCGACACATTATGCCACACACCGTAATGCCCCCGACACATTATGCCACACACTATAATGCCTGTGACACATTATGACAGGAATTGCAATGCCCGTTATACATTATGCTACACACTGCACTGCCCCTGATACATTATAGCACATACAATGTCTGTGACACATTATGACACACAATGCAATGTCCGTGATACATTATACCACACACTGCAATGCCCGATACATTATAGCACATACAATGCCTGTGACACATTATGCCACACACTGCAATGACCTTGAGACATTATACCACAATGCCCGTGATATAGTATACCATACACCGTAATGCCTGTGACACATACCGCAATGCCCGTTATACCCTATGCCACACACCGCAATGCCCGTTATATATTATGCCACACTGCAATGACCCTGAGACATTATACCACATACCACAATGCCCATGATATAGTATACCACACACCGTAATGCCTGACACATTATGACACACACCGCAATGTCCGTGATACATTATCCCACACACTGCAATGACCCTGAGACATTATACCACATATCACAATGCCAACGATATAGTATACCATACACCGTAATGCATGTGACACATTATGACACACACCGCAATGTCCGTGATACATTATGCCACACACCGTAATGCCCATTACACATTAAGTCCTACAGTACGGCTTCTAATTACTTTTCAAATACCTACTCGTTGTCAGGGGTTTCATGCACTGGGTGTCATGCTCGTTGCCAGGGGTTTCATGCTCTTGGTTCCATGCACGGTGCCAGGGGTTTTCATGCTCAGGGTGTCATGCTCGTTGCCAGGGGTTTCATGCACTGGGTGTCATGCTCGTTGCCAGGGGTTTCATGCACTGGGTGTCATGCTCGTTGCCAGGGGTTTCATGCACTGGGTGTCATGCTCGTTGCTAGGAGGTAGTCCTTGTTGCTAGGGCTGTGCTCCCAGTGCCACATATGTCCCCAGTGCCAGATATTCCCCGAAAGTGCCACATATGCCCCCAGTGCCAGATATCCCCCCCCAGTGCTATATATGCCCCCAGTGCCACATATGCCCCAGTGCCAGATATTCCCCCCCAGTGCCACATATGCCCCCAGTGCCAGATATTCCCCCCCCAGTGCCACATATGCCCCCAGTGCCAGATATCCCCCCCCCAGTGCCATATATGCCCCCAGTGCCAGATATTCCCCCCAGTGCCATATATGTCCCCAGTGCCAGATATTCTCCCCCCCCCTGCCAAATATGCCCCCAGTGCCAGATATTCCCCCACAGTGCCAGATATGCCCCCTCAGTGCGTCCCCCCCCCTCCGCTTCCTCCGCCGCCGCCGCTCCCCCCGCTCCCCTGCTGTTAGGAGGGACACGGAGGGCACAGTGCACGCCTCCCTGTGTCCCTCCTGTGTCTCCGGCGGCCGCGGGTCACTCCAATAAAGGAAGTGCTCACGAACGGCACTTCCTTTATGAGACCCGCGGCCGCCGGAGACCCAGGAGGGACACAGGGAGGCGTGCACTGTGCCCTCCGTGTCCCTCCTAACAGAAGGGGAAGAAACGAGACCGCAGACTGACATGCGGACGCTCGTCCGCATGTCAGTCTACTCTGCACTAAATCAGTGCACAAAATATAATAAAAATAAAAATACAAAAATCAACTAAAAATGACAGGGGGGGCACGTGCCTTGGTGCCCCCCCCCCCTAAATCCGCCACTGTGGGGATGTACCAAAGCTACCAGAACGGGAGGCAGAGCGCAGAGGATCCTGCAGAACTGATTGACTGAACTTCAGATCATCAGAGGCCAAAGTATCGAACTTGTAGAACTTTGCAAACGTGTTCGACCCAGACCAAGTTGCAGCTCGGCAAAGTTGTAACGCCGAGACACTCCGGGCAGCCGTCCAGGAAGACTCCACCTTACGAGCAGAGTGGGCCTTGACAGTCGTAGGACACGGCAATCCTGCCGTAGAATACGTATGCTGGATAGTGAACCTGATCCAGCGAGAGATTGTCTGCTTAGAAGCAGGACACCCAATTTTCTTGGGATCATGCAGGACAAACAGAGAGTCCGATTTTCTGTGACAAGCAGTCCTCTTCACGTAGATTTTCAGAGCCCTTACAACATCCAAGGACTTTGATGAAATTGAGGCATCAGTAGCCACTGGCACCACAATAGGTTGGTTGATATGAAATGCTGACACAACCTTCGGAAGAAACTGCTGACGTGTCCGGAGCTCAGCTCTATCTTCGTGGAAGATCAAGTAAGGGCTTTTACAGGACAAAGCCCCCAACTCCGACACCCGTCTAGCAGAAGCTAAGGCCAACAACGTGACAGCCTTCCATGTAAGAAATTTGACCTCATCCTCCTGTAGAGGCTCGAACCAGTCCGACTGGAGGAACTGCAACACCACATTAAGGCGGTACAAAGGGAGGTTGGATGTGCAGAACTCCCTTAAAAAAGGTCTGAACCTCAGGGAGGGCAACCAATTGTTTCTGGAAGAAAATGGATAGGGCCGAAATCTGGACCTTCACAGATCCCAACCTCAGGCCCATATCCACACTGAATACAAATAATCCCAGTTGGCGCTTAATAATACATATGCAACCAATGATATAAATAAAAACAAGATTTATGGTAAGAACTTACGTTGTTAAATCTCTTTCTGCGAGGTACACTGGGCTCCACAAGGATAGACATTGGGGGTGTAGAGTAGGATCTTGATCCGAAGCACCAACAGGCTCAAAAGCTTTGACCTTCTTCCTAAGATGCATAGCGCGACGCCTCCATACACAGGAGCTCAGTTTTGTTAACCAGCCCAATGCAGTAGCAAGTAAAAGACGACAACTACAAGTTGCCACAAACACCACACTCTCCCGACAGGAGAAAGTGTCAGCGGCTATAGCCACACCAACCCAAAGAAGCTAAGTGCGTCAGGGTGGACTCCTTGTGGAGCCCAGTGTACCTCGCAGAAAGATTTAACAACGGTAAGTTCTTACCATAAATCTCGTTTTCTGCTGCGGGGTACACTGGGCTCCACAAGGATAGACATTAAAGATGTCCTAAAGCAGTTCCTTATGGGAGGGGACGCACAGTAGCGGGCACAAGAACCCGGCGTCCAAAGGAAGCATCCTGGGAAGCGGCAGTATCGAAGGCATAGAACCTTATGAACGTGTTCACTGAGGACCACGTAGCCGCCTTGCACAATTGTTCAAGGGTCGCACCACGGCGGGCCGCCCAAGAAGGTCCAATGGACAGAGTAGAATGGGCCGTAATGTGAGCAGGAGCTGACAGACCTGCCTTCACGTGAGCATGTGCAATCACCATTCTAATCCATCTGGCCAAAGTCTGCTTCTGAGCAAGCCAGCCCCATTTGTGAAATCAAAACAGAACAAAGAGATAATCAGATTTCCTAATAGAAGCAGTTCTCTTCACATAGATACGGAGAGCCCGTACCACATCCAAATACCGCTCTTTGGGAGACAGATCAGGAGAAACAAGTGCCAGAACCACAGACTCCTGGTTAAGGTGGAACGAAGAAACCACCGTAGGTAAATATCCGGGACGAGTCCAAAGAACCGCCTGGTTACGGTGAAATATCAGATATGGGGAACTACAAGACAAGGCACCCAAATCCGACACTCTTCTAGCTGAGGCAATAGCCAGCAGAAACACCACCTTACGGGAAAGCCACTTAAGATCAGCTGAACCAAGAGGTTTAAATGGAGACTCTTGTAACACCTCCAAAACCACCGACAAGTCCCAAGAAGCCACAGGCGGGACATAGGGAGGTTGGATACGCAACACACCCTGAGTAAAGGTATGCACATCAGGTAAGGTCGCAATTTTTCTCTGAAACCACACCGACAAGGCAGAAATGTGAACCTTGAGGGAGGCCAGACGCAGGCCTAAATCCAGGCCCTGCTGAAGAAAAGCCAAAAGCTTGGCTGTACTAAACTTCGAAGCGTCATAATTGTTAGATGCGCAACAAACAAAGTAAGAATGCCAGACCCTATGGTAAATCCGAGCAGAAGCCGGTTTCCGGGCCCGCAACATAGTTTTAATGACCACCTCAGAAAACCCTTTAGCCCTCAAGATGAAAGCTTCAAGAGCCACGCCGTCAAAGACAGCCGGGCCAGGTCCTGGTAGACACAGGAGCCCTAAACGAGGAGGTCTGGGCGCTGTGGAAGTAGAATTGTTCACTCTGACGAGAGGCCCTGGAGGTCTGAAAACCAGTGCCGTCTGGGCCACGCTGGAGCTATGAGAAGCAGGATTCCTCCTTCCTGCTTGAACTTCCGAATTACCCTGGGCAGGAGCAACACCGGAGGGAAAACGTACGGCAGCCGAAACTTCCATGGCACCGCCAGCTCATCCACGAATGCTGCTTGAGGATCCCTTGTCCTTGCTCCGAAGACTAGAACTTTGTGATTGTGTCGAGACGCCATCAGATCCACGTCTGGAAGGCCCCACCTTTCCACTAGGAGTTGAAACACTTCTAGATGGAGGCCCCACTCTCCGGCGTGTACGTCCTGACGACTGAGAAAGTCCGCTTCCCAATTCAGGACTCCCGGAATGAATATCGCCGATATGGCCGGTAGATGGCGTTCTGCCCATTGAAGAATCCGTGAGACTTCCTTCATTGCCAAGCGGCTTCGAGTACCACCTTGATGATTTATGTAAGCCACCGTGGTGGCGTCATCCGACTGTATTTGAACAGGACGGTTCTGAATTAAATGCTGGGCCAGGTTCAATGAGTTGAAGACGGCCCACACTTCCAGAATGTTGATACAACACCACGCCCCAACCCCGTAGACTGGCATCCGTTGTCAACAGGACCCAGTCGGATATCCAGAAGGGACGACCCCTGCACAATCGTTGGTCCTGGAGCCACCAGTACAGCGACAGACGGACCTCCGGAGTCAATGAGATCATGTGAGACCTGATCCAGTGAGGCAGGCCATCCCACTTGGCCAGAATCAGCCTCTGGAGGGATCGAGAATGGAATTGAGCATACTCCACCATGTCGAATGCTGACACCATGAGGCACAGCACCTGCATCGCCGAATGTATCGACACTTGCGGACGAGAGAGATAGCAACGAATCCTGTCCTGAAGCTTCAGGACTTTCTCCTGAGACAAGAACAGCCATTGGTTGTGAGTGTCCAATAGTGCTCCCAGGTGCACCATGCACTGAGCAGGGACCAGGGAGGATTTCTTCCAGTTGATGAGCCACCGGACAGTCAGATCTAGGTGACGTAGGAGAATTTCTGGGGAATTTGCCAGGATCAACAAGTCGTCGAGATACGGTAGGATCCTGACCCCTTGACAACGGAGTACCGCCATCATTACCGCCATAACCTTGGTGAAGACTCGCAGAGCCATGGTTAAACCAAAAGGTAAAGCCCGAAACTGGTAATGGAGGTTGCCAACCGCAAACCTCAGGTATTGCTGATGCGACACTGCTATAGGGATATGCAGGTAAGCATCCTGTATGTCCGGGGAGACCATATAATCCCCAGGTTCCAAAGCCATCAATGCCTTGAGTTTGAGAATGGGCCGGGAGGACCCATTCGGTTTCAGGACTAGAAACAGTGGAGAATAATACCCCTGGCCCCTCCAAGCAAGAGGCACCTGTACTACCACTCCTGTGTCCAGGAGGGTCTGTATCACCGAATGAAGAGTCTTTGCCTTTGTCTGGTCCAAAGGGACGTCTTTCAGGCAAAATCGATGAGGGGGACGCTTTTGAAGGTTATGGCGTAACCTCGAATGACGACTTCCTGTACCCAGGCATCTGAAGTGGTCTTCAACCATTCCTGGGTATACCCTAGAAGTCAGCCCCCACCCTGGGGTCCCCCAGGGGGAGGCCCGCCCGTCATGTGGCAGGCTTATCGGTCTTGGAAGCTGGCTGACGGGCAGCCCAGGCTCTTTGGGCTTTGGCTTACCAGGTTTGGAAGTGCGGGCCTGTTTGTGGTACGCCTGACCTTTTGCTTTACCTGAAGGACGAAAGGGACGAAAGGAAGTATTTTTAGCCTTCGTCACAGAAGGAGCAGTACTTGGCAGACAGACTGTTTTGGCAGTAGCCAAATCAGCCACTATCTTATTTAAGTTCTCTCCGAACAGGATATTTCCCTTAAAAGGGAGTACCTCCAGGGTTTTTCTAGAATCCAGATCCACAGACCAGGATCTCAGCCACAATATCTGGCGAGCCAGGACTGACGTAGTAGAAGCCTTGGCTGCCAGAGCACCGGCATCAGAAGCCGCCTCTTTAATATGTGAGAAGCTGTGATAATATATGACAAGCCTTGTCTAGCATGGTCAGACTAAATTTCAGCTTCCAACTCCTGTGCCCCCGCTTCAATAGCTTCTGCAGCCCATGTCGCTGCAATAGTGGGCCTATGCGCAGCACCTGTGAGGGTGTAAACCGCTTTCAGAGAACCCTCCACACGTTTATCAGTAGACTCTTTCAGAGACGTGACGGTAGTGACAGGCAGAGCTGAGGAAACCACCATCCTTGCCACATGCGAGTCCACTGGAGGAGGTGTCTCCCAATTTTTTGACTGCTCTGGCGCGAGGGGATAGCGAGCAAGCAGCTTCTTGTGAGGCACGAACTTCTTACCTGGATTTTTCCCAGGATTCCTGACATATATCAACCAGGTGATCAGAGTGAGGTAAAACTTGTTTAACCACCGTCTGACACTTGAATCTATCTGGTTTCTTAGGAGGAACGGATGGCTTGGGATCATCCGTAATAGCCTCCAATAGATCAGGAACATCCACTTGTGAACTACTAACCCCATCAGTATTATCAGTGTCAGAATCTGTGTGGTCAGTGTAAACGCCATCCTCATCAGACGAGGTGTCAGTGACAGCAGTGGATTGTGAGGAAGTAATGGCCCGCTTAGAGGACTCCTTGGTCTTAGGCGGGCGAGGGTTAGACTTTTTAGTAGTCAGGGACTGGTTCATAACTGAGTGTATACGGTTGGACCAGCATAGGAGGTCCCATAGGGGGCGTTAGTTTAGTAACTAGTGTATTCAATAGCGTAGAGACGGTAGCCCATGGCGGGTCATTCTGAACCCCCGTTGCTATAGTCCCACTTGGGGGCAAGGAACCCCCAGAACCAGAGCCCTCAGCTGCTGTAATTTCATCAAAAGTATCTGTGGCCTTAGCACCACTACCAGTGTGTTCAGCCCCAGAACCGTTACCCTCATAAGCAGACATGTTATAACTTGCAGTATAAGGTAACAATGTACAAATTGTCAGCAGCACAATACCTGACCCAAATACCTGCACAGTGTTGTCAGCACAAACAGGGATTCAGGAGAGATATGGTGACTAAAATCAGAGAAAAATACAATTACAGTATATCTTGTGAATATCCTATATTACAGTATTATAAACCTGACACACCTAGCCCCCTCAGGTTATAGAATATAGGGATAGCAAGCTGAGTGAGAGACACGAAATGGAGGTCACACAGCAAGCCAATGCACACACATATAGTCACCGTTTGTACAATGCAGAAGTTATGACAAGCAATAATACTGCACTGGACTAGCTTATATATAGCTATGTAATCAATAGATATAACACTGCACAGTAAAGACTGGATGTATATCACAGGGTACTTGTACCAGAGAACCCTGACTAAATGCACTTTTTCTTAACTAACACTGTCTAAACGACATGTAGAATACTTAAGTGTCATGTAAAGTCACAGCGCTGACTATCAGGCGGCTTTACAAAGGAGGATTGCCCAAGCAGTCCCAGGAACAGTGTAGCTGGGGAAATGGCGCCCAAACACTGACAGGGAGTGAGGGAGAGACAGATATGCAGCTCCATGGGGGAACATTTACTGTAAATGGCGCCCTGGGACTGGGGGAGGGGCTCCAGGTCTAAGCCTTATCCCCTCTGCGGGCTACTTGTAAAAAGGTTTAGAGAGAAAACCTGACCTGCACCCATGCCCTGGTGATCTAGTGGGATCGCCTGTATGCCACAGTGTCCACCGGCAGCGCGCGCGGGCCGCCTCCGACGCCGGATCGCGATAAAGTGCGGGACCCACTTACCTCCTCCCGAAGTGCGGCCACGCGATCCCGGAGAGCCCCAGCCCTGTGTGACTGACTTGGAAGAAAACCGGAGCCTCCTGCTGTAGGTACCCGGCAACCAGGGCGCGGGAGTGTACAGCGCCGCTGGGGGAGAGATGGAGCTGCAGCAGGCGATGTCTACTGACATCTAACACAATCTGTGCCTCTGCTGCAGCCCTTGTAGTCTTCTTTTTTACTCAGAAAAAGCTTTTTCTAGAGCTGCTGTGAGCAGCTCTTCCTGTCACATGCTTGCACTGCAAGCACCAACTACAAAACTGAGCTCCTGTGCACGGAGGCGGGGTGATATAGGAGGTGGCACTATGCATCTTGGGAAGAAGGTCAAAGCTTATGAGCCTGTTGGTGCTTCAGATCAAGATCCTACTCTACACCCCCAATGTCTGTCCTTGTAGAGCCCAGTGTACCCTGTAGCCGAAACACAATTTATTCACATATAAAAAGTTCGAATAACCTTCCAGGGGTTTAGCTCTATATTTAATACAATATTAAAAACATTTTTTCAAGATGTAATTTGCAACAATTGGAAACTACACCAGTACACCATAGGTTTTAATAAACCAATTGCTTGATTAACTGGTGTTGTTTCATACATTCACAACAACCTGCATGTATAAGAAATTGTTTGTTATTAATAGGTGTTGATGATACTATATTACCAGCTGGGTGATGTCCAAACAGAAAAAGCTGTCAGTAGTCGTATAGCCTGTCCCAGCGTTAGTGGATCATAACCATAGGGTGGTGATAGATGGAGTACCCCGTACTGTAGATGAGAGGAGTGCCCGCTATGCTCCGGCATGCTGTGTGCTGCAGGGCCGGATCTAGGGGGGGGGGGGGGGGGAAGGGGGCGACCGCCCCCCCTAACACAGTCATAGCCACGCCCACTTTTGAGCAGAAGAGAGCTCTCCGGGGAGAGCATGAGGCAGAACGATGTGCTGCAGCTTATACCACAGCAGCACAGAGGAGCAAGGAGAGCAAGGGTTACAGAGCATTTGCCCCTCACTTGCTGGTGTGTGGGTACTAGGGCTAATAAATACAATTACCCCATAGCACAGTCACATGTACATAGAACAATCACAAAGCTCTATCTCAGTCTCACTCAAAAAGTTCAGTCAGAATTGAGAGAGGAGGAGTTAGGATTGCAGATGGGAGGAGTTGGGACTGTAGTGGGAGGAGTCAAGATTAAACAGTAAACCGCCGCCCCCTAAAGAAAAGTCTAGATCCGTCCCTGGTGTGCTGGACACCAAATATATGAATGTCCCTGGGTTAGGTGGATGATGTCCTGTAATGAATGAGCGTGGTCACTGGGATCTGCGCACGGCTGTATGCCGTGGCTGCGGCTTCCCGATAGGTGTGGAGAAGACTCCAAATTGTACTGGGTTGTGGACAGCCGTGAGATCGGTGCTGCACTAGGAGAAGTCCAACTTGTACCGGGATCCGCACATGGCAAAGGCAATACCGTGGCTTACCGGCCAGATTTAAATGACTCCAATGAGTGTGCAGGTCGCATGTCACCAAAAAGCATCCCAGGGGGCTCACAGCTGTGGCGTGCAGGAGCTTCTGACTGTGCCGATAGCCCTGTCCGTTGTCTGTGGGCCAGCGGCGCCGGAGCCCACACCAGTGTGCACACAGGTAGAGCAAGGCAGGTGCACTGTGTTGAGTCAGAGCAGTGGGATCGAGCTGCAAACGCCCGAGACCTGCTACTGGAGCTGGTGTGGATATGCTGCGACTGTGACAGGGTCTCCAAAGTCCGTTCCAATTTGGAACTGCTGATTGCAAGTTGGGAGCGGGTAGTTGTGAAGTGCAGGAGGTTTGCAGACCCTCGTATCTTCGACGCGTTTCCCCGCACTACAAGGCGGCTTTTTCAGGAAGCAAGGATCCAGACTACTCGCACCCACAGAGTTATAGACCTGGATGCCAGGTGTAATCATTTTATAATCACAGAATTCCATGCACCTCAGGTGTGTGTGTATTCAACCCAATTCAATGCTACCGAATAAAGCTATGTTATCCACACACATCGCGGTGCAGTGAATTGGTTGCATTAAAACATAGAAAACACGTAAATGTGTCAGTTTACACTTAATCCCTTTATAGCAATAATGTTAAAATGGTGTAAGAATTTACACATGTACAAATCTGTGCATAATAATGTATAGAACCACACGGACAGGAAATCTCAAGTAAAATTATCCGCATGATAAAGTTGGGATTTTAGGTATGATAAACTTATAGTTCTCTCTATCTATATGGGGAGAACTAGCAGCTAAACGTATTTAATTACTTACTAATATCTATTCAATTGTTTAACCATAAATTGTCAAACAATATATATAGTATATGTATGAGAAAATTTCTATAAAAACAGATAAGTTAAATTTAATAAAATAAACTTTCATAGGTACCTCTCATGTTGAGAGTAATGTACCAAGAGATATGGGCCCTCATTCCGAGTTGTTCGCTCGCTAGCTGCTTTTAGCAGTCGTGCAAACGCTAAGCCGCCGCCCTCTGGGAGTGTATCTTAGTTTAGCAGAAGTGCGAACTAAAGGATCGCACAGCGGCTACAAAAAAATAAATTTTCTGAGCAGCTCCAGACCTACTCCTAGCTTGCGATCACTTCAGACTATTTAGTTCCTGTTTTGACGTCACAAACACGCCCTGCGTTCGGCCAACTACGCCTGCGTTTCCCCAGGCACGCCTGTGTTTTTCCATACACTCCCTGAAAACGGTCAGTTACCTCCCAGAAACACCCACTTCCTGTCAATCACTCTGCGGCCAGCAGTGCAATTGAAAAGCATCACTAGACCTTGTGTGAGGGGAGAACCTTTGTGGAATGGGATTTGCTTCATTTCCTGCTGTGAGCACAATTAAGGCTTAATTGCCTAGTCCTGTGGTAGATGTTGGGTTAAACTAAACTTAGATAAAATTGGTGAAATGGAAGAAGCACCTGTGTTTATACACCAGCTGGGAATGCTAATGATGAAACAGAAAATAAAAATAAAAATAAAAATAAAATATCGATAAAGACCTTAATGGAATATAAATATATATCTGATATAAATACTGAAAATATACTGGAAAATGATGGTGATGTTGGTAAAATAAATAAAAGTAAAAATAAAATAAAAATAAAAATAAAATGTACTACAGGATGACATCTTAGCAGAAGTTCTACCCCCGAATCCAAAGGTCATCTATCGAAAGGCACCTGATATTAGGAAGAAACTCACACACAGTCACATACCCCCATCTAACCTGATACAAACCACAATAGATGGTACGCAAAAGAAAGGGGGTTTTTATCACTGTGGGACATGTTCAAGCTGCCAAGTGACAAAAGCGAGAAGTACACTACCAACCGTCACCAAGAGATCCACCACTAATTCCTACATATACAAAATTAAAGACAGAATCACCTGCCACAGCAAAGGCATCATATATCTTCTAGAGTGCCCGTGTCACCTCCAATATGTAGGAAGAACCATCAGACCACTAAAGACTCGAATTAACGAGCATATCCGTAATATAAGAAGAAAAACAGATGATCACCCGCTTTCCTTACAATTTAGGGACCATCACGATTCAAATCCCACATTACTAAAATTCACAGGACTGAAAGAGGTGAAAAAGAACTGGAGAGGAGGGGATTATATACAGAGAATCAACAAAGAAGAACTGCGCACTATAATTTCTTTAGGAACATTGGCACCGAACGGGTTAAACCTTGTTAATGAAGTTAGATCTATTATCTGCAAGTAGGATCCAAAAACAGCTATAACTGAGATCCAAAAACAGCTATAATTGAGACTTTGGACTCTCAACACAATATATTAGTTAATTCAGATATCCCATCAGATGGATACCCAAGTATTATCAATACACTCATCTGTACTACATTTTTATTCAGGTTCAAGCTAATTTTACATCGCTTCACATTACTGGAGCTTGTTATAGATATATTTGATTCTTCTTGATTTTATTCTATTTTTATTTCATTTCATTTTATTTTTATATCTATTTTTTTATTTTTATTTTATTTTTACTTTTATTTATTTTACCAACATCACCATCATTTTCCAGTCTATTTTCAGCATTTATATCAGATATATATTTATATTCCATTAAGGTCTTTATCGATATTTTATTTTTATTTTTATTTTCTGTTTCATCATTAACATTCCCAGCTGGTGTATAAACACAGGTACTTCTTCGATTTGACCAATTTTATCTAAGTTTAGTTTAACCCAACATCTACCACAGGACTAGGCAATTAAGCCTTAATTGTGCTCACAGCAGGAAATGAAGCAAATCCCATTCCACAAAGGTTCTCCCCTCATACGACAGATTGACAGTTCCAACATCCAATAAAATTCTTGGAACAATGGACGAATAGCAGAGAATCCCGTCATCCTGCTATTTAATTCCAGACACAGCCTGATCACTGCAAAGATTCCCAGAGGAAGACCAAATCGGTTGAAACGCGTTGGAAAATATAGGACATCCAATCCACATCAACAGACAGCGGCAAAGTGCAAGAAAAGATCGAGAGCAACGGCGCTGACAAGTCACCG
This sequence comes from Pseudophryne corroboree, assembly GCF_028390025.1. Classification (NCBI taxonomy): domain Eukaryota; kingdom Metazoa; phylum Chordata; class Amphibia; order Anura; family Myobatrachidae; genus Pseudophryne; species Pseudophryne corroboree. The sequence continues at coordinate 683,783,458 of NC_086444.1, forward strand.
GTAAGCCGCACAGACGGACTGGCAGAAAGAGGATCCCGCAGGTGAGTCTCCATAGTGGAGAAGTGTGTCCAGCCGCAGGTTCCGTTCCCCGACAACGACTAACCCGGCGCACGGAGCCAATCACGAGGAGATCCGTAAAAGGACGAACCGCGGGAAGGCACGGACGCAGAGGGGTAAGTCAATCCGGAGCAGCCCGGAGATCCCGCAGCCCACCCGCACCTGTGCCCCTTATCTCACGGCCGCAACGACAGTGCACCATCACTTGCCCCCAAACGTTAGAGGTACGGGACGCCGTCCTCTATCTGTAAAGAGACTTACAAGGACAATCACAGTCCGGTTAGGACTAGGACCTTTTGATTTAATTTTCTTTAACCCATTCATCAATTTATGCCTCATTTTAGAGTCAGCATCAGTTGATAAGACTTAAAGACTCATTACCAGCTGTAGTGGTATACAGACAGAGCACCTGTGAAGAATCCATCACAAGTGACAACATTTATGACTTATAACTCATGATCATATCTGCATTTTCCCTCATTTTCACTGTTTAATTGATATAGTGCAGACTTGCATCTTTCAAGTTTTGTTTTTCAAAGATTTCTTCTATTTTCCCTACATCAATGATCTTTATTTCCTTTATTTTGCCCACAGTAGCATCAAAATACTTGCTTAGGGTTATTACCATTCAATAAATATTCTCTTTTTTATTCATCAATATTCGTGTTGCACAATATTTTCATAAGCAGACACCACTGTAGGGGTTGAGCGCTGTTAGGCTTAGCAGCCACTTTGTTTGTGTTGTAGTAAGAGGGTAAGGACACCCGTTAACAAGCAGCACATACCTAATAGTACAGATTCATCACCACAGTGCGCAGATTACCCCTGGTATTATATATATTTTAAAAAAGGAACCTGTGTGGTGCATTGAAGGGACCAGTGTAGTGCATTGAAGGGGCATACAGCAGCACTGTCAACGCAGTACTAGCAGGAGGAGGCAATCCAGTCCCTCCTCTCACCTTTTCTTCTCCTCCTCTCTGATGCTGTTGCCCGACGTCAAAATCCAACAGAAACCAGAAGAGGGGAACCGCTGCTGCCGGTGCTGAAAGGAGGACCTGCCGCTGCCTCAGGTACCCAGTGCCTCTTGTACTGAAGGGACACACACACAGTGATGCTTATACTAGGGGGTACGGGGACAGAACGAGTTACACAGTGCCACCTGTACCCCCTCTCTCTCTACCCTGGCCCTCTCTCTCTACCCTGGTCCTCTCTCTTAACCCTCCGTCTCGCCTTTCTCTTTTTCTCCCTCTTTCTCTCTGACTGCTAAAATATGGTGGTAGGCAGTGCAAGGCACGCCACTCCAGTTGTGCAACCCCTTTATAAAATGTGCTGCGCACGCCTATGGGTATAAACTATATAGATATATGTATGTACAGAGTAGTGATAGGAAGTAATAATGTATAAGCTTCAGGGGACACATCGGAGGTGCTCTAACCTTCAACAGGCCTAGAAGTGGAGTGTGGAGAACTTCGTCCAACAGCTGAAACAAGTGTTTGAGCGAGAGCCCTTTGTCTATTTCAGTGTTTCTTTATTTGCATACTCAAAGTCCCCTAATAGTCCTGGTTTCGAGGATGTGTCCATGCTATTGCATGATGGATTTCCAGCTCTCATGCACTTTCCTATTAGAAAGTAATTTAAAGGTTTGTGGGCTGCAAGGACACCGTAGGGTGACTGACAAGTTTAGAGAACAAGGTTATTTTGGAGAAGTGTAAAGATGTATGGTGTTTCAGGGTGTCTCATTAGACAACCGTCCTTCGAAATCCCATAATGATAGCTTGCCTCCGTATAGATAGTTATACTAGCAGTGACACATGTCATAGGAGCAATTGCATTCTACAATGTGAATATTCTGTTTTCTCTCTAATTTATTTTTCATTTTTTAAACCCTGGCCTGCTCTTCCCTAGGGTGCATGGAACCAGGAAAAGGACACTGGTAAGGCATACTGCACCATAAGGTGGTTACACCAGGAGGCACCATTTTGTCTTTGTCACAGTTATTGTAGAAACCGCTGTGTTAGACACCTTTGGTCTGTATTTGGATCTCTGCTGTCATATGGACTGTGATATTAGTGTTGAAACCTGAACTGCTTAGGTCTGAGTTGGACGGATAAGTCATATACATCCTGTGCTGAGGTACTGTATGCCTACTTTGGAGTCATATTTTTTATATATTTTTTTTTTTGGTCTGTTTGTGCTGTATACCGGTATTAGGCAACATTAGATTATATATAGATTTATATTTCTTGTCGGGCCCAGTGTGTTTTTTTTCCTTTCTGTGTCAGTGAGTTTTATTTGTTACTGTTGGGGCCAATGTCTGGGGGTGCATGGTGCAAAACCGGGGTTTAAGGTAGTCTTTTCCTGCGATTCCACGCCCCTTGCAGTGAGGCCACACCCACTTTTTGGCACACATGCCTTCGACATGCACAAATTATTCTCATCTGCTACATTTTTTAAATATCAGGTGGGGGCGGGGTTATTGTTCGCGCTGGGAGCCATATTGAAATGTCCCTAAATATATGTCCACTTATTACTCCTTTTTCACTTGTGGTAATTGCATGTAGAAGCTGTTGCAATGTAAATTTAGACCCGCTTTTTAAGGTGCCTCTGCTGCTTCTCATGGTTGTGAAGAAGACTTGTGGCTCCCTTACTGGTTGCAAAAGAGTGCAAACTGCTCAGGCTTTCAGTAACGGTGGTGTGGCTCATTTCACCTAGAAGCTTCAGTAAATCTAGTCCAATGGCTTTGCTTTTATACTGGCTAAGATAAAACTGGATCTGTTGATTAAGATTATAGTTTAGGTTTATACCCCTTTCAGACCGCAATAGACGGGTTGCACGTGGGAGCCATAAATGGGTGTTTCCCGGGGGCAACCTGCCTGAGCCCCTTTCAGACTGTGGTCCCCAGCCCGCATATTGCTGGGTTGGTGACGCGTGATCTCCGAGCGCCGCCCGTCCATACAGAGATCAGATGATCTCCAAGCGCCACCCGTCCATACAGTGTGAACGGAGAATGGGACGCATCGACCCGTCAACCCGTTCACACCGCACAGCGACCAGGGTTGAAGCCGTATTCAACCCTAGTCGCTACCAGGGTTGAAATTCCCGGGTTGCTCGATCAGGGATTTTTCCCTTGGGCCCTTTCACACTGCACAGCAACCCAGGTTACTGCGCACATATGTGCAATAACCCGGGTTACGAAGATGGCGTTCTGAAAAAGGTATTACAGAAAGATAAGTATTGTTAGTTTTCCATCACTTGTCTGGGCTTAGTTCAGGAGAGGCTGACACTGCATTGTAAATCTCAGTAGAGCCAAGGTGATAAGTGAGATCAGGGGTTAAAGTGAGCCGGAACGGGGCGGAACTGCGTTCCGTCAGTTCCACTTGGAGACAGAACGCAGTTCCGCATCCCCCGGCACACCTAATCCGATGTCCTGGCGCTGCAGGGAGATGCCGGGCAGCCGCTGTTATCAGCGCCGCCCAGCTCGCCCCGCACAGCTGCAGCCGGAGGCAGGAGCTCAGTACTGAGCTCCTGCTTCCGGCTCTGTCAGTATGCGCTATGTGAGAGATGTCATGACGCCTCTCCCATAGTGCCGAGGAGCGGACGCCCAGAGAGGACTGCGGCGGGAGCGGGGCTTGGTAAGTATGGTGCCTCCACCCCCATATGTGTACTACTAGCGGCGCTGTTATTGGGGGGGGGCTATACTACTGGGGGCAAACTGCTGGGGGGCTATACTGCAGAGGGGCAAACTACTGGGGGGCTATACTACAGAGGGGAAAACTGCTGGGAGGCTATACTACAGAGGGGCAAACTCCTGGGGGGCTATACTACAGAGGGGAAAACTACTGGGGGCTATACTACTGGGGGCAAACTACTGGGGGGCTATACTACAGAGGGGCAAACTCCTGGGGGCTTTACTACTGCGGCAAACTACTGGGGGGCTATACTACAGAGGGGCAAACTACTGGAGGGCTATACTACAGAGGGGCAAACTCCTGGGGGGTTATACTACAGAGGGGAAAACTACTGGGGGCTATACTACTGGGGGCAAACTACTGGGGGGCTATACTACAGAGGGGAAAACTACTGGGGGGCTATACTACAGAGGGGCAAACTCCTGGGGGGTTATACTACAGAGGGGAAAACTACTGGGGGCTATACCACTGGGGGCAAACTGCTGGGGGGCTATACTACAGAGGGGCAAACTCCTGGGGGGTTATACTACAGAGGGGAAAACTACTGGGGGCTATACTACTGGGTGCAAACTGCTGGGGGGCTATACTACAGAGGGGCAAACTCCTGGGGGGTTATACTACAGAGGGGAAAACTACTGGGGGCTATACTACTGGGGGCAAACTACTGGGGGGCTATACTACTGAGGGGCAAACTCCTGGGGGCTTTACTACTGCGGCAAACTACAGAGGGGCAAACTACTGGGGGGCTTTAATACTGGGGACAAACTACAAAGGGGCAAACTACTGGGGGGCTTTACTGCTGGGGGCAAACTACTGGGGGCATTACTACAGGGGGGCTAAACTACTGGCAGCATTATTACTGGGGGCTAAACTACAAGGGGGCATAACTACAGGAGCTAAACTACTGGGGGTATAACTACAGGGGGGCATTACTACAAGGGGGCAAACTACTGGGGGCATTACTAATGGGGGCAAACTACATGGGGGATAATCTACAGGGGCTAAACAACTGGGGGCACAACTGCAGGGGGCAGTACCACTGGGGGCTAAACTACATGGGGCAAAACTACTGGGGGCATTACCACTGGGAGGCTAAACTAAAGGGGGGGAGTAAATTACTGGGGTCATAACTGCAGGGGCATTACCAGTGGAGGCATGACTACTGGGGCTAAACTACAGGGGGCTAAACGACTGGGGGCATTACTACAGGCAACATTACTACTGGGGGCAATACTACACAGGGGCATTACCATTAAGGGCATTACTGATGGGGTGCACTGCTAATGAAGGCATTGTAAAAGGGGACACTTCATTAGGGGCACCACTCCTGGGGACATAAGGGGCACTACTATTGTGGGTATTGCATAAGGGGCACTACTACTGTGGGCATAGTATAAGGGGTGCCACTGCTGTGGGCATTACTGTACGGGCCGACAAAGAAGCTGAGCTCCCGGTCCGCCTTCCGTCGCTCCGCCCCTACCATCGCCACCGCACTGGAAGCCCTGGTTCCAGACTCCCAGCTGCAGCGGATCTGGGACCAGGCTGGCTTTATAATCCCTGCCGCCGCATCGCGCTCCTGTGACCACGGCGCTAGTAGTTCAAATCTGTCGCTGATTGGCTGCCGGTCCGCAGCAGTTTTGAAATATTAGCACCGTGGTCACAGGAGCTCGATGCGGCGGCAGGGATAATAAAGCCTGCCTGGTTCCCGATCCACTGCAGCCGCCCTCAGCCTCCTCTGCCGCCCCGCCCTTTGACCTCTGCATGCCCACAGCCTCCTCCTCCGCACTATCTCCGAGGCCCACAGCCTCCTCCACTCCACGCCTACCACAGCCTACTCATCCACAGCACCGCAGACCATTGCCGCTGCTAAACAGGTAATCTAACCTGCTGCCTTTCTCTCTCCCTAGTCCCTACTGTATGCCCCTGCTGTCATTTTCCATATCCCTGCTGTCACTCTCCCTGTCACTCTGTCACTCTATAATGTGAATTTCGGCTCATTCTGTGTGCTATAATGTGAATTTCGGCTCATTCTGTGTGCTATAATGTGAATTTCGGCTCATACCGTGTGCTATAATTTGAATTTGGCTCATACTGTGTGCTATAATGTGAAAAGGGTCCTATTATTGTGGTGCATAATGTGTATAAGGGGTATATGGTGTGGTAAACTACACTGAAGGGCATGCCCCCTTTTGTGTGGCCATGCCCCCTTTTCAGGAGCGCGCACGCCATCGGCGCGCACATAATTACAACCTTCACTTTTCCATACCCCCACTTCAAAATTTACACTTGGTTGCTACTACTGTGGGCATTATTACTATTGCGTGACCACGCCCCTTTGTTTTTGAGACCACACCCCCAATACCTTTATTACGTGGGTGCCGTGGGGAGGGGGGTGAGTTCCACCACCTTTCTAGTACCACTTTAAGCACTGAGTGAGATGCACTGCAGGTCTCACATGCTATTTCAGCTACATTCAGAGCCCAGTTCAGACATTCGTTGCCACTTGAGTAGTGTTGCAATAGAGAGGGAACGTGAAAAATATCTTCACTACTCTTCTGGTTCAGTATTTCAAAACTCTGGCAAAGGCAAAAGAGGGCTTTATTTATTTTAGCTCTCCCGGCTTCAACAGCAACAGGGTGGAACCAAACCTCACAGACCTGCAGATCGCAGTGTTTACTTTTAAAAGAAGTAGAGAGCTTTTAGGTTTATTCTCCAGATTTTTATCACTGTTGTGGCTCTTTGCAAGTAACTATCACCAGTTGAGGATAGAGACATAATTTTATAATGGAAATCATATGAAATTTGTTACTCCTTACTCATCCAGGCTACCCACCTCAAGTTCTGATAATTTGTAACAATTTTGCAACAACTACTCTCAAATTTCTTCATTCTCTAATGGTGCCCATATACTTGTGAGATAGTCGGTGCTAGCCTTCGATTTCGACTGGATCTGTGCGAGAATTCAAAGGATTGTATGCACATTTTAGGTACCTTTCAACGCGACGCGCGGGCACGCCGGTCAAATCTCACTTCTCAAGATAGTATGTGCTGCACTTAATATTTATCGAATCGCGGCGCGATCGCATGCTATTTTTTACCACTTTCGATTTATCACACTGCGATGTGCGATATGTGAAAACAGGAGCCGACTTCCTGGCCACTCCTCTTCCCCTCACTGCGCACATGACTGGAGAGGAGGCTGCAAGCACGCTGCTGAGCTCCCAAACAAACCGCACAAGGGGGTAATTCCGAGTTGATCTCAGCAGGAACTTTGTTAGCAGTTGAGCAAAACCATGTGCACTGCAGGGAGGCAGATTTAACATGTGCAGAGAGAGATAGATTTGGGTGGGGTGTGTTCAATCTGCAATCTAAATTGCAGTGTAAAAATAAAGCAGCCAGTATTTACCCTGCACAGAAACAAAATAATCCACCCAAATCTAACTCTCTCTGCAAATGTTATATCTGCCCCCCCTGCAGTGCACATGGTTTTGCCCAACTGCTAAAAAATTTCCTGCTGCGATCAACTTGGAATTACCCCCAAGGTAGGCAGGCTACACTACTGGCCACCAATGATTATTATTTACCACCACTGGCCACCATTATGCTGCTGCACACAGCATTATACTGGCCCACTGGCCAAAATGCTGCACCACTGCAAGCCCCAGGCGGCCACTAATCGCCATTATACTGCTCCACTGGCGACCAATGATAGTTATGCTGTTTTACCACCAATGCCCACCATTATGCTGCAGCATACACCATTATACTGGCCCACTGGACAAAATTCTGCCCCACTGCAAGCCCCAGGCAGCCGCGCCCTAAACGCCATTATACTGCGCCACTGCAAGCCACAGCCCACCATTATGCTGCTGCACCCTGCACACCAATGTATTCTCACAACATATTTCAGATAACTCACACCAGTAACTAAAAAACAAACTTTATTTAACCAGAATAATGGTACTTTTTTTCATATGTATTAAGTTTCCTTTTTTTACATTTTGCAGATGTCCTATGAGAGCCGTGATTTTCTTTCCGGCTTTATCAGCCTGTACCGTGAGGAGGAGTGTGGCTGACGTCCTCACCAGACTACAGCAACAAACAGAAGAGGGAGGCTGCTTATACCCATTTGGTGGAGTACTCCAAGCCCACCTACTCTGCTGCCTCGGTGGCCTGGGTCCGGAAGAAAATCGGCAATCTACAGACAGTCTTTGTCAAAGAGAACCGCAAGGTGGAGGAGTCCAAGAGGTCAGGGGCCGGTGCAGACAAGGTGTATGTGCCGCAGCTGTGGTACTACAAAAATCTCCACTTCCTCCTGGGGAAAAGGTCAGCTAAGGAGTCCCTAGTGGTGATGGCAGAGTTCATGGAGTGAAGTCTGGACGTGGAGGAGGCTGAAGGGGTAAGTTGCTTTTACCTTATACATTCCTCCTGCCATGCCACAGCTCCTTCCCCATTGAAGAAGGCATTATATTTTTCCCTGATCTCTTTTGCCCTTGCAGTGCCACGTAAAGTTGCTGCAGGTGGTCCCACCGAGGAAATCGGCGCTGTCACCACTGGCTGGTTGGGGCCTTCCGGTCCTGCTGGGAGCAAAGGCATTTGCCTTGTGGCCTTGCGACGGAGAGTGTTGTGTAGTATACAATATGCTGTTACTACACAGTCAATTTTGTCCAGCCTCATGTTAATGGGTTTGTGGAAGATCCTGAAATGGTTGCTGATAATGCCAAATGCATTCTCAACATCCCTGCGGAAGAAAGGCGAAAATGCACATATCGTGGTTCAGGACTCTTTGCGGGAAGGGCTTCATTATGTGTTCATGCAGTGCGAAGGCCTCATCTTCCACGAACACAAATCCAAGGCCATTCTTTGTTTGCTCCACAGGGGGCAGATGAATGGAGTTGGCGGTGAGCCTATCATAGAAGCGCGTATTTTTCAACGATCCGCCATCCGAGAAATGACCATTTTTCCCAACATCCAGGAAAATAAATTCATAGTTTGCATTGACCAACGCCATGAGAACAATGCTAAAGTATCCTTTATAAGTGAAATAGTCCGACCCGCTGTTGGTGGGTTTGGTGATACGCATATGTTTCCCGTCTATTGCACCACCTCAGTTTGGGTAATTCCAGCGCCTGTTAAAGTCCTCTGCGATAGCTTGCCATTGTGCCACGCTTGTAGGAAACTGTAAAAGAAAAAAAAGTTTGAATATTCACTAAATATGTTTTTTTTTACTCTACTGTCACAAGACCTACAGACACCTGAAGAAGACCTCAGCCGTACCCCTTTCCTCATCAACGCCTCACCAGAGGAACCAACCTCTCCACAGTGACAGGCTGCCAGGAGGAAGCCACGGAAAACAAAATTTGTAGAAGACCCTGTACTATTGGAGGCCCGTTCACAGCTGCTTCGGAAATCGGATGAGTTTGATGACTTTGCGTCATATGTGAGCAAACCTATGCGTAAGGTTTCTACGCAGTAGCAAGTAGAATGCCAGAGCCTGGTGTCACAGGTTTTGTATCAAACACTCTAAGGACAACTGACACCAGAGTGGAATGTTCATGGTCCAGAACCTTAAGCACCTGCTCCTCATCTCCCTTTCATCTTCAGTTCACCACCCACCTACCCTTCCTCCAGTACCCATCCTTCTACGCATCACATCTACAATTCCGGTTATCCGCAACCGCAGACCCCATCCAACTACCCTTCCTCCACTTTCCATCCTCATCAAACCAGCCACCCTTCCCGTTTTTGTCAACCCGCATCTACCCACCCTTCCCCCGCTATCCAATCTCCTCCTCAAACCAGCTACCCTTCCCAAGGCAGCCACACATCACTGTCCCCTCCGCAATTTTGACCTCCTTGAGGTCACAGGGGGAACAAGAGGAGGAGGAGGAGACAAGTTTCTTTCAAATATAGGGTGATTCTCATTTACTGCTGCCCTTGTTATACATACCAACAGATGTGGTGCATTCTGATACTACGGTGAGTGTCAATGCTTTCAGGTGGACAATGCACACATGCTGCTAGGGACAGTTGATGGTACCGGGGACCCATCTGCCTGCCCCTAGCTGCATGTGTGCATTGCGCCCCTGGCACCGGTGACACTCAACACCGCAGTATCAGAATGCACCACATCTGTTGGTATATATAAAATTCCTGCTGCCCTGGTATATACTGCGATAGATATGGTGCACTATGATATACAATGTTTTTTGAATGGCGCCGCTTTCAGATGGACAATGCACACATGCAGCTTGGGTCCGCTTGATGGTGCCAGGAAGCCTGAAGCCGGGCCTACCTGCATGTGTGCATTGTGCCCCTGAAAGCGCTGCCACTCAAAAAAACACTGCATATCATACTGCACCATATTTATATTTAATATTGGAAGAAACATTAATATACAGTTCTAGTGTTTGAAAAAGTTCTGCCATGTTGGCCACATATTTAAAGTATATTTATAAAAATACTTATGTTTGGATATATATCTACACTATTTTTTGGGGGTTCACAAGTGTATTCATGCACTTATATATTGCAACAGATGTGGTGCATTCTGATACTACGGCGTTGAGTGGCACTGCAGCCAGGGGCACAATGCACACATGCAACTTGGTGCAGGTTGATGGAACCGGGGACCCATCTTCCTACCCTAAGTTGCATGTGTGCATTGTGCCCCTGGCTGTGGTGCCACTCAATGCCGTAGTATCAAAATGCGCCATATTTGTTGTTATATATAGCATTTTTTTTTTATAATTTCATAAATGTAATGATACACATGTGCTGCATCATGAAAACAATGGTTAAGAGTGGCACCACTTTCAGGCGCACAATACACACATGCTGCTAGGGGCAAGTTGTTGGTTCTGGGTGTTAAGTTCGTTCAACTTACAGGAAGAAAAAGCAATACCTTAAATACACAAATGTTCCCGCCGCTGCGGCCGCTAAGCATGTGTGTAAAACCCCTATGAAATGCGTACACGTTGCGTAAGCACGCTGTCACGCTGTAAGCACAAAGTAGTGTCGAAGTCAAAAATATTACATAAAGAGAACATACAAACTACACACATTTAAGTCGCTATACTTGCAAATACGCGCAGCGAGCACAGCCATATATGGTAACACACGCATTTGCACGGACATGCCACAGAGATGGATTCGACACTTATTTCATACTGTACATAATTATAATAATATCAAGCGCCAGACATCATGATGATTTAAAATTATCTAATGAAGTAATGTCATGAATGTGTATTATTTGAACTAAACAAGATAGACCGGTCATGTTTACTATTAAAACAAGCAGATTGGTGTGTAGATTAATTTGATACTTGTTATTAAGTTGTGGGACATTGCAGCGGATAATTATGATTACATGTATAAAAGCTAAAATCACTTTTATTAGAACAATAGAAGCTCCAAACAGGTAATGAACAGGAAACTCAGGCCAGCCCTTTGGATGTCTTCAAGGCTGAATCTGATTACCATATACAAAGGAACTGGCAACTCATCATGAGTCCCCTACCCCAGAAACTAGATGAGACATAAGCTGACCACACAGGAGGGCAGTTACTTGCTTTTTGGTCTCAGAGGAAGATGAAGTCTCAGCATGATTTTACAGAGGAAAGAGAGAGAGAGAGAGTCATATGGAGGGACAAATTTACATGAGAAAGAATGGTAATTGTATCGCTGGCATGTAACTAAAACTGTATGTAATGGCATTTAACTGTAACTATATGTAACTGTGTTTTAACTATGTTTTAACGGCTTACTGTGTGAGTGTAACCATGTAACTATAGGTATACTGTACTTTGTAATATATATTGAATCCATATCCTTTTTAATAACAAATATATACATCAATGAGCTTTGGAACTCAGATAATGTGTGGGTGTATTGTTTTCTCTTATGGGATGCAGTGTTTTGCGATGTTTAGCGCACATTCATGGGATATGGCAATAAGAGGTGCAGGCGTTTACAATATATATTAGAGCGGGCATTTTAAATATTTGTGAGAAATCAATTTGGAATTCTTAGTAGCTACACGTGCGGCGGAATACACTTTATAACTCCTAACAGGAAAGGAATGCGACACCAATTGTATATGTAATGTTGTAGTCCAACGCAGCAACAAATATTTACTTAAAAGGGGGTACAACAGAAATACAACAACACAAGAGAAGAGTTACAACCAATGATACTAACATTTGTTCGTCTGCGCCACCCGGTTCCGGTCCTCAGTCAATCTGGAAAGATGACCTTCAGAGAATAGACTGAGACTGGCCAGGAGGCTTGGCTTTTATACAATAGTCCAAAGCATGAAGCAAAGGAAACTGTAATCTCTTCATCCATAGGTCAAAGGGCTGGTCATTTACAGTACATGAGGGGTCATAGGTCGCCTTTGAATAGGTGGGCGATGCCTGGTCCAGGTGCAGTTGCAGATGTCCTCCACTGGGTTCCCGCCGATTATCAAGAGTACAGTAAATACAGTGTAATATTAATATTGTACTCCTGCGCATATCTATGCGCAGGAGCATAATACATTCTGCAAACTGCCATCAGAATATTGCCCTAGAAATACTGTACAGCTGGATACCAAACACCACCTCCTAACTTAATTCTGTCCCCTCATATCCTGTAAAGTTGAATCCCTCTGTTGTTATACCTCTGAAGCAAATGTAACTTGCTGGTGTGGTGCGTGTAGGCTGTGTGTAAATTATGCACTATGTGGATTAAATATCAGATATGTCTTTGTGGCTTTTCCATGCGAATGCATATGCTACCATATTTACTCATACCACACGCTAAAACGCAGGACTTCATTAGCCAAAATACGCAACGTGCGAGTATGCGCATGCACGGCAGAACAAGCACATGCACGGATGCCACTGTGTGGTGTTTGCACGTGATGCGTGTGGGTCTAATATTTTTGACTTTGACAGTCCACCCTTTGGCATAAACAATAACTGCTACACATAACTAATAAAACTGAAACTATTACATATACATTATATACAAAGTTCGAGTGACCGGGGGAGATTTGTAGGTGGGAAATGTATAGCCTAGTGGGATAGGAAAAAGCATATATGTATGAATTAATGTCTGAGGGGCATGTATCATCGTGCCGCATATGTTCTAAGTAAGCTTCGAGGTACTGCGAAGTATACATTAAATCCTTCTCATCCCGTATTAAGGGTCTGTACATGGGCAAACAAACACTACAGAGCTCTTTTTAGGCAAAGGCCATTAGCCCTCACCTTTCTGGCTTCTTATACCAACAAATGGGGACAGTGGCGTAACTAGGAATTATTCTCCCCAAGCCCAAAAATTCTCTGCCCCCCCCCCCCTCCCTCCCATAAACGGCACTATAAAAGTGAAGATGCGCGTGTCGGAAAAGGGGGTGTGGCCTCACTAAAATGGGTGTAGCTTCACTGAAAGGGGCGTGACACTTCAGGTAAAGTCTTCCTTATACCCCAGTTTTGCAACCTGCACGCTGAGACATTGGCCACCACAGGGAAAAAAAAATAATCCTGATTCATGTCCCTAACATTATTTGTCATTTTTCCTCCATATAGTAATGCCCCTTAAAACATTATGCCACACACTGCAATGGCCCTTAGACATAATGCCCATTACACACCGTAATTCCCCTGACACTTTATACCACACACCGTAATGTCCCTGACACACTATACCACAAACCGTAATGCCTGTAACATATTATGCCACACACCGCAATGCCCATTATAAATTATGCCACACACTGCAATGCCCGAGACATTATACCACATACCACAATGGGCAGTACGGATGGTGTAATGGTTAGCATTACTGCATCACAGCGCTGAGGTCATGGGTTCGATTCCCACCATGGCCCTGTGTGGAGTTTGTATATTCTCCCCGTACTTGTGTGGGTTTCCTCCGGGTACTCCGGTTTCCTCCAACAATCCAAAAATATACTGGCAGGTTAATTGGCTCCCAACAAAAATTAACCCTAGCGTGAATGTGTGTGTGTGTACATGTGGTAGGGAATATAGATTGTAAGCTCCACTGGGGCAGGGACCAATGTGAACGGGTAAATATTCTCTGTACAGCGCTGCGGAATATGTGTGCGCTATATAAATAACTGTTAATAAATAATAAATACCAAGCACCGTAATGCCCGTGACACATTATACCGCAATGTCCGTGATACACTATGCCACACACCGCAATGCCCATTACACATTAAGACCTACAGTAAGGCTTCTAATTATTTTTAAATTACCTGCTCATTGCCAGGGATTTCATGCTCTTGGTTCCATGCAGTGCCAGGGATTGTCATGCTCAGGGTGTCATACGCATTGCCACGGGTTTCATGAGCTGGGTGTTGTGCTTGTAACCAGGGGGTAATGCTTGTTGCTAGGGCTGTGCTCCCAGTGCCACATATGCCCCCAGTGCCAGATAGTCTCCACAGTGCCACATATGCCCCCAGTGCCAGATACAGAGATGCCCCCAGTGCCAGATACAGAAATGCCCCCAGTGCCAGATGCACCTTCCCCCCCAGTGCCAGATACAGAAATGCCCCCACAGTACCAGATATGCCCCCAGTGCCAGATATGCCCCCAGTGCCAGATACAGAGATGATCCCAGTGCCAGATACAGAAATGCCCCCCAATGCCAGATATGCCCCCAGTGCCAGATTCAGATATGCCCCCAGTGCCAGATACATAAATGCCCCCCAATGCCAGATAGGCCCCCAGTGCCAGATACATAAATGCCCCCAATGCCAGATATGCCCCCAGTGCCAGATTCAGATATGCCCCCAGTGCCAGATGCACAAATGCCCCCCAATGCCAGATAGGCCCCCAGTTCCAGATACATAAATGCCCCCAATGCCAGATACAGAAATGCCCCCCAATGCAAGATATGCCCCCAGTGCTAGATATGCCCCCCGTGCCAGATACATAAATGCCCCCCAATGCCAGATACAGAAATGCCCCCCAATGCCAGATATGCCCCCAGTGCTAGTTACATACAGTATGTCCTGTGTCCCCCCTTCCTTACCGCACTACTGCTTCCCTGTGTTTTAGTGTCAGGGGAGGAGAGCGCAGCGTGCGCCTCTCCTGCCCCTCAGCTCAGTCTCCGGCGGTGCAGGTGTCTACTGTCAATTAGGCACCGATCCGTGAGCCAATCAAAGCTTGCAGTCCGTCAGCCAATCAGGAGCCTTGGCTGCCAGACCGCGAGCTCTGATTGGCTCACGGGCCGGCGCTAAATTGAAAGTAGACATAGAGGGGCAGGAGAGGCGCACGCTGCACGCTTTCCACCACTCAAAAAGCAGCATCATCAGCGGAGGGAAGGAGGGAGACAGCAGATTTAAATCTGCGCTAATTCAGTGGTGGCGCCCCCCACAGCCCTGCGCCTCCAAGCCACCACGGGGGGCTGCGGGGGCAGTAGTTACACCACTGAATGAGGAGCACATTTATATGATGATACATGGAGGGGAAATGTATGTGTATGCAATTATATGTGGATAACATTTATCGACTGTGCGCCATTAACTGAAGGGTAAGACATATAAAAAAACATTTACATAAATTTTGGGTATGTTGAAGTCTTTTCCGGTTGGATGTCTCTGGGTAGAGTGGAAAACAGAAAAGTGGTGAAAGAAACAGGCCATGAAATTCATTTACAATCCTTATTACAACACTGTTTCTATGGATGGGTCATAAATCAGATCTGCCGCTGTTACAATGCCCTCACACCTTAGACTCATCAAATTTGTCCTATGTTTGCGCAGCGTCAAAATTCGAACACATCTGAATATCAGACCAATAATTATGACGACACCCAGGATACAGAGAAGAAACTTTCCCACACTCGCAATTACATTTTGCGCCCACTCTCCTAATCCAGAGAACCATTTGAGTGGGTTCAACCATGAGGCCCAGCCGATCAATTCATTACCCACATCCGTCAAGGTAATAATAATAATAATAATAATTTTATTTATATAGCGCTCTTTCTCCCATAGGACTCAAGGCGCTTAACAGATACATAGCATAATATAGTACAGAAAATAATGAAGTACATTTTCATAAAATACAGAAGCATGAAGATACTAAAAGGGACAATTATGGGAATGCTTGAGTAAACAGGAAAGTCTTGAGTCTACTTTTGAAGGATTCTATAGTTGGGGCCTCTCGCACTGTGCGGGGAAGTGAGTTCCATAGAGTCGGAGCCGCATGACTAAAAGCTCGACCCCCAGATGAATTACGGTAGATTCTAGGTACTGCTAAAAGTCCTTCATCTACAGATCGCAGTAATCGAGTGGGGCAGTATGGGGTCAGAAGCTGTTTGAGGTACCTTGGGCCTTGGTCATGTAATGCTTTGAAACTCAGTAAGCCAATCTTGAAGATGATTCGCCATCATACAGGCAGCCAATGAAGGGAGTAGAGGATGGGTGTTATGTGGCTAGAACGGGGCTGGTTGGTTAATAGCCTGGCAGCTGTGTTTTGCAAGGTAAGGTTGTGTTTGCTTCTGAACTCCCACTTCAACTGCAAGATCTCGTCCATCTTTTGATCGATGATCTCCGTTTAGTCTTAGGTGCTGTTCGTAATATACGTACAGCACTTCACACCATATTGAGTTGCCAGAGTAACACATTACCCACCTGTCACAGTCGTGACATAATTCAGGACCATTCTATGCTGGACCAGCTCCTTCTTGTAGGCTTGTAACTCCCTGCCCGTATACCTGAAGGTGTCATCATACATCTCAGTGATATTATCTATCAAGTTCACCAGCGCATGGATGTACCTATAATTTATAATATCTCTGGCAGTACGGGTGATATCTAATGCGAGAATAATTTGAATCCCGGTGGATTCATGGATCAAATCAGAGGCTGCATGCTCTGCCCTATCTATGAGGTATCTCTTGACAATGTGTTCATAATGTGTATGAATATGAAGAGTCTGAGCGTTGCGGTAAATATCTTTCATTTTATCATGTGCAATGGTCATAACCTCTGGTAGTACTCTGCCAATATAGCACAACCCTTCAGAGCTCGGAGTAAGCCACTTGTACGCTTTCCTTCCACATATGAAGTAGGCATCGTCTGGAAGAACATAAGGGACAAAGTGCAACAAAACCATATCACATATTGTTCTTATAAAGAAACCGGTCCCCAGTTCTCTCATTTGCTCAGTACACGTATCGGGCTGGCTGATGTGGGCACAATACCCCTGCAACACTTTTCCAGCCCACATGGTTTTGATCCCACGTGTATACCGATATTGAAAGTACTTCCCACTTGTGGCTATCTTACGTACAAGTTCAGAGTTGATAGGTACTTGTTATGCACACCAGTGCCTGCAGGAAAGTACTGGTGTCAGGACTGTTATGCACTCCAGTGTCTGCAGGAATGTACTGGTGTTTGAACTGTTATGCAAAACAAATGGACTCACAGACAGACTGGGGAAAATGACATAACGTACACAGAAGGTGATAGGGTAACAAAATACACACAAAGTGAACAGAGAAGCCCAGAGGCTAAGGAACTGGGTATCTCCCTTGTATTAGAACTGCTCAGATGGGAAAAGCAAGATGTTGTGTTTTAATACGTAGAGAACCCGAAATGCTGTTGCTAAGGGCAACAGCAAAACCCTAAAGGGTTACCAACGGGTGTGGCAGTAAACTCCTTGGTCAGAGATGGAATGATAGACACAAGGAGAGTCTCCACAATCCTAATTCTCACTTGCAGTGCACAGGTTCAGCTTACTGCCACTAAACTGATCCCTGACACCTAGCACAGTGAGACAGGATTAGACAGGCAAGTCTTAGAATACAGCCGCAAACTTGCTAAGTTCACAGAGTAGTAACAGAACCCCAGCAAGCTAAACGACTGACTCCAGTCTTACTGCTAGGTCTGGATTGGCAGAGTGTAATACCAAATCCCCAGGCCTATTTGCAGTAAGCAACAAACAAATACAAAGCTACACAGTACTGGCTAACTTTCAGAAACTGACTAACCAACAAAGATTCAGCAGCATCTGCTTACCCTGAGAAGAGGCCTTATAAAGCAGGTGCTGTCCACGCCCCACTCAGACCTCACAGACTGTGAGCACAAAAACCAGCACCGGATCCCCTGCCATGCACAGAGCCTATAACCACTGCACAGCAAAAGACCCGAACCGGAGTATCAGCTGCGCTCAGGTTACTCCGCTAGCACTTGTCTCCCGGTTGCCATGACGACGTGGCAGCACAGGGCAGGAGACCCTAACAGTACCCCCCCTCTGACAAGGGGTCAAAGAACCCCTACCACCGGGTTTATCGGGGAACTGCGAGAAGAAAGAGCGTATCAGTCTGGGGGCATGAAGATCACAACTGCGCACCCACGACCGCTCCTCCGGGCCATACCCCTTCCAGTGCACCAAAAATGACAGCCGACCCCGAACCACCTTGGAGTCAAGAATCCTTTCAACAACAAACTCCCTCTGGCCACGTATCAGAAGAGGGGAAGGTCTTCCACTGGAAGAAGGATTACTAATCGCCCGTTTTAAAAGGGAACAATGAAATGTTTTATTGATACCCAAAGAACGGGGCAGATCTAACTGAAATGCCACCGGATTGATAACCCTGGTGATCTTATAAGGGCCGATGAACCGGGGGCCTAACTTATGAGATGGCTGTCTCAACTTCAAATTCTTGGTAGACAACCAGACGAAGTCTCCTAATTTGAAGCTGCAGGGTCTTTTCCGCTTATCAAAAACCCTTTTGGTCACTAATGACACAGACACAAGGGCTTTCTTCACTTTCCGCCAAATACCTCTAAGGACCGAAACCACAGAGGAACCACCAGGCGTGGAGTCCAGGGGGTCAAAAGAATTGGCCTTAGGATGATGCCCATACACACAAAGGAAGGGAGAGATCCCTGTAGCAGAGTGAGCCGCGTTGTTATAGGCAAACTCCGCCATGGACAGATGAGCAACCCAGTCAGTCTGACACTTGGAGACATAACACCTGAGGAACTGCTCCAAGGACTGGTTCACCCTTTCAGTCTGCCCATTAGACTGCGGATGGTAGCCCGACGACAAGCTGACAGAAATCTGGAGATCGGAACAAAATGCCCTCCAGAATTTGGCCACAAACTGGGATCCGCGGTCAGAGACCACATCAAGTGGCAACCCGTGGAGACGCACAACATGCAGCATAAATAATTCAGACAGGCGTCTGGCCGATGGCAGCCCAACCAGTGGAACGAAGTGCGCCATCTTCGAAAACCTGTCAACGACAACCCAGATGGCTGTCATCCCCGAGGATTTGGGCAAGTCCACCACAAAATCCATTGAAATGTGGGTCCATGGCTTAGATGGGATAGAGAGTGGATGTAATGGGCCAACAGGAACCCCTCTAGGAGTCTTATTTCGGGCACAGATGTCACATGCCCGAACCCACTGATCCACATCCTTAGCCACCGAGGGCCACCACACCGCCCTAGATAGCAACTCCCGAGTTCTGGCAATACCCGGATGACCTGCAGACTTCTTGGCATGGAATTCCAGGAACACTCGCTGTCTTAACCTAGGAGGCACAAACAAAAGACCTACCGGAAGGTCTGGAGGAGCCTGCTCCTGTGCTCTAAGGACTAATGACAAGAGGTCCTGGGTAATGCCCACTTTAATACATGATGGGGAAACAATGGGCAACGGCTCCTCGGTGGTCTCCTGGATTGGAGCAAAACTCCGCGAGAGCGCATCAGCCTTGATGTTTTTTGACCCAGGGCGATATGTTATCAAAAAATTAAAGCGAGCAAAAAACAAAGCCCATCGTGCCTGCCTGGCATTGAGACGCTTCGCTGACTCTAAATATGCCAGATTCTTATGGTCAGTGAGAATTGAGACCACAAACTTAGCCCCCTCAAGCCAGTGTCTCCACTCCTCGAGTGCATCCTTAATAGCCAACAATTCCCGGTTACCCACGTCATAATTCATCTCGGCAGGCGAAAATTTACGGGAAAAGTAAGCACAGGGATGAAGGCGATTATCAGACACTCCCATCTGAGAAAGCACTGCCCCAATACCCATCTCAGAGGCATCCACCTCCACCACAAAAGGACGCTCTGGATCTGGGTGTCGCAGCACCTTGGCCGAAACAAATGCCCTTTTGAGACGGGCAAAAGCCGCTTTAGCCTCACAAGACCAGTGAGCAACATCCGCCCCTTTTTTAGTGAGTGCCACCAAGGGCGCCACTATAGACGAAAATCCAGCGATAAATCGTCTATAAAAATTCGCAAAGCCCAGGAAACGCTGAAGCGCCTTCAAACTAGTGGGCTGCACCCAATCCAGGACTGCCTGTACCTTGGAACCCTCCATTTGGAAACCTTCTGGGGAGATAATATATCCTAGAAATGCGATTTGCTGAACTTCAAATTCGCACTTCTCCAGCTTCGCCCCAAGCCGGTGGTCTCTGAGTTTCTGGAGGACTAAGCGTACATGCTTCCGATGTTCCTCCAGGGAATGGGAGAAGATTAGGATGTCATCTAAGTATACAACTAAGAATCTATCCAAATATTCCCTGAGCACATCATTCATGAAATCCTGGAAGACTGCCGGGGCATTACAGAGCCCAAAAGGCATCACCAAATATTCATAATGCCCTGAGTGGGTATTAAAGGCAGTCTTCCATTCATCCCCCTCTCTTATTCGGATTAGATTGTACGCACCGCGTAGGTCAATCTTAGAAAAAATGGTGGCAGTACGAAGCTGGTCAAACAAGACCGAAATGAGAGGCAGTGGGTATGAGTTTTCAATCGTGATACGGTTCAATTCCCTGAAGTCGATGCAGGGTCGCAACGAACCGTCCTTTTTACCCACGAAGAAGAACCCCGACCCAACTGGAGACTGTGAAGGTCTGATAAATCCCTTAGCCAAGTTCTCCTGAATGTACTCTGCCATAGCCTGAGTCTCAGGACGTGACAGGGAGTACAACCTGCTCTTGGGAAGCTTAGCATTTGGCAACAAATCAATGGCACAGTCATAGGGGCGATGGGGAGGTAGTATCTCTGCAACTTGTTTGGAGAACACGTCCGCAAAATCTGCATAACACCCTGGCAATCCTGGCAAACTTAGCTGCGAGAGCCTGACTGGAAGGCTCAAGCAACTCCTGAAACAATCAGTACCCCAACTAAGAATCTCCCCAGAGACCCAGTCAAATTGAGGATTGTGGGCCCTTAACCAGGGTAACCCCAACACCAATGGGGCAAAAGTACAGACAGTCACATAAAAGGACAATTTTTCAGAGTGTGTGGCTCCAATAAACAAAGAAATCTGGCTAGTGCAAGAGGTAATTTTACCTTGGGATAATGGTTCCCCGTTTAACCCACAAATCTCAATTTCCGATGCCAAGGGTACTAAGGGAACAGTGTGTTTCAGGGCGAATTGGCGGTCCATAAAAACCCCGTCGGCCCCACTGTCCACAAAGGCCTCAGTCTTGACAGTTTGACCGAGGATCTTCAAGGTCACCGGAATGATAAAAGTCTTCTTGGGAAATTCTGACTTCTGGCCTGACAGGATATTTCCCATCACCCTCAGGCCCTGAAGTTTTCCGGCTTTTCTGGGCATGATACTACCACATGACCTTTATTCCCACAGTACAAACACAACCCCTGCTGTCTCCTCCGCGTCTTCTCACGCGAGGAGAGGCGGGTAGGCCCAATCTGCATAGGCTCCTCGGAAAATTCCTCAGAGTCTGAGGTTCCCTTGGGAAGGAAGGAAATCTCAGTCTCCCTTTCAAGCCTACGCTCTCTCAGCCATCTATCCACCCGGATGGATAACTGCATGAGCTGATCCAAGCTATCAGGCAAGGGATATTGTACCAGTTGGTCCTTTATCTGGTTAGAAAGACCT
This sequence comes from Pseudophryne corroboree, assembly GCF_028390025.1. Lineage (NCBI taxonomy): Eukaryota > Metazoa > Chordata > Amphibia > Anura > Myobatrachidae > Pseudophryne > Pseudophryne corroboree. The sequence goes on from NC_086444.1 coordinate 683,805,089, forward strand.
CTTCGGTACTGGTGTCTCAGGGCTGGGTCATTCCACTGGGTATCATGGGCCAACCTCCGAAACTCCGTACAGTAAACCTCAACTGGCATTCGCCCTTGCTTAAGGATCGAAATCTGAGCCTTGGCTGAGGCCGTCTTGTCAGGGTCATCATACAACATGCCCAGTGCCGTAAAAAAAGCATCAACACTTTTTAGCGACGGACAGTCAGGCTGCAACCCATATGCCCAGACCTGTGGGTCTCCTTGTAGCAAGGAAATCACTATGCCCACCCGCTGAATCTCCGACCCAGAAGACTGAGGCCTAAGCCGGAAGTATAGCTTGCAGCTCTCCTTGAAACAAAAGAACTGCGAGCGATCTCCAGAAAAACGATCCGGGAGATTTACTTTCGGCTCCTTAACCCCTGCAGGTGCTGCTGCTGCGGGAGCTCCGCCAGCAGCCTGGGAGGTGTGCATTTTAATGGACAAATCATTAAATTGTCGAGTCAGGACCTGCACCTGATCGACCACCTGTTGCAACGTATTTTGAGGGGTATGCTCCATATTCCCACAAAATTTCAACAGGAGTATTGGGCTGCTGAATATGTTATGCACACCAGTGCCTGCAGGAAAGTACTGGTGTCAGGACTGTTATGCACTCCAGTGCCTGCAGGAATGTACTGGTGTTTGAATTGTTATGCAAAACAAATGGACTCACAGACAGACTGGGGAAAATGACATAACGTACACAGAAGGTGATAGGGTAACAAAATACACACAAAGTGAACAGAGAAGCCCAGAGGCTAAGGAACTGGGTATCTCCCTTGTATTAGAACTGCTCTGATGGGAAAAGCAAGATGTTGTGTTTTAATACGTAGAGAACCCGAAATGCTGTTGCTAAGGGCAACAGCAAAACCCTAAAGGGTTACCAACGGGTGTGGCAGTAAACTCCTTGGTCAGAGATGGAATGATAGACACAAGGAGAGTCTCCACAATCCTAATTCTCACTTGCAGTGCACAGGTTCAGCTTACTGCCACTAAACTGATCCCTGACACCTAGCACAGTGAGACAGGATTAGACAGGCAAGTCTTAGAATACAGCCGCAAACTTGCTAAGTTCACAGAGTAGTAACAGAACCCCAGCAAGCTAAACGACTGACTCCAGTCTTACTGCTAGGTCTGGATTGGCAGAGTGTAATACCAAATCCCCAGGCCTATTTGCAGTAAGCAACAAACAAATACAAAGCTACACAGTACTGGCTAACTTTCAGAAACTGACTAACCAACAAAGATTCAGCAGCATCTGCTTACCCTGAGAAGAGGCCTTATAAAGCAGGTGCTGTCCACGCCCCACTCAGACCTCACAGACTGTGAGCACAAAAACCAGCACCGGATCCCCTGCCATGCACAGAGCCTATAACCACTGCACAGCAAAAGACCCGAACCGGAGTATCAGCTGCGCTCAGGTTACTCCGCTAGCACTTGTCTCCCGGTTGCCATGACGACGTGGCAGCACAGGGCAGGAGACCCTAACAGTACTTTAGCAGCTCTATGTGAAAAGGTCATTGTCTGGTTATTCCATGTCACTTCCCAATTTCCTGGTTTCTGGAAATTGGACACGTTAAAGCACAACAGTGACCTATCTACGTGGTACTGGTGGAGCTTCAAGCTAGGGGGCCTAGATATGTTTAATTTCTTGTCCACCGGTCTCCCCCCGCCCCCAGCCCCCTGTAATTCGAGTACCTCATCTATTGTTAAAGGCTATGGCACTAATCCCGACTTACTCTGTCCTTGAGGTACTTGTGAGCACACCCAGCATTCTGTTTGGTTTAAGACCGTACCCACTAATGAGTGGTAATCACTCAAAGGATGTCCGCTCATGTCGATATTACTGTTTGACTGACATCTCTAGATGCAACCATCTTCGACTATATTATTGCAGTGCGCACATATGCAGTATTCATCAGATCTCTTACTGATACCAGCCTTGACCAAAGTGATGCGCTAATCCTGGGGTCCCACAAATTCATACTCTCCATCAGAACCCATTCCAGATCCTTGCTCAACGTCTCGGGGGCCCGCACAAAAATAGATTGTCCTGATCAAAAACAGAGTCACCAGAAAAATCTGGAACACTGTCTCTTGGTGTGGATCCATTTCGTTAAGGAGCAAAAATAGGAAAGAAAAAAAAGAAGAATGCAGTGAGGGGTGAAAAAGAAAAATGTTACGATAACCGTCCTTGATTTTGCTGCTCTCCACGCGCAGGTGCTGTCCAACAGTCCTGCCTCTCAGCTTTCCCGGAATAGATTCTCTAGTGATATGAGGTTCTCTTCATCTTTCGCTTTGTCACGAGTTTTCTGCGGGTCAGCGACCTTCTTGCATGGGACGAGTGGACCCAAGCCTCTCTCTCAGCAACCTTTAGTGCTGTCGTGCTGGTCAACAAAACTTGATACGGTCCTTCCCACCTGTCAATGAGGCAACCTGAGCGTAGAAAATTTTGAATCATCACATAATTCCCAGGTTCAATGTCATGACAATTACTGTTTGGTAGGTCAGGAATCGACAGTTTTAGATTATTTTGCTGGTTTCTCAGTTGCTGGCTCATCCTAACCAAATATTGCACAGTTATTTCATTATTGCACTTCAAATCATCCTGGGGGTCTATCATTACATGAGGTTGTCGTCCAAAAAGAACTTCGAAGGGTGATAAGTTAAGCGGTGACCTGGGAGTGGTTCTGATGCTGAACAACACTAGTGGCAGTGCTTCTGGCCACAACAGTCCATTTTCAGCCATCACTTTGCTCAGCTTGTTCTTAATAGTGATGTTCATTCTCTCCACCTTCGCACTTGCCTGTGGTCAGTATGGAGTATGCAGCTTGCTATTAATACCCATCAGTTTGCACATTACCTGAAAGACTTCACCTGTAAAATGGGTACCTCTATCACTTTCAATCATTCTAGGGATACCATATCTACACACAAATTCCTGCACGATATTCTTTGCAGTGAACACAGCAGTATTTGTGGCAGTAGGGAATGCTTCTACCCAGTTTGAAAAGACATCGGTACATACTAACACATACTTTAAATTCCTACAGGGTGGTAACTGTATGAAGTCGATATGTATTACCTGGAAAGGTCCGTCTGTAGGAGGGATATGGGATGGCTCCATTGGTATTGTCTTACCAATATTCTTCCTCAAGCAAGTAAGACATGTCATTGCTTTCTTACCTGCATGAGAAGAGAACCCTGGTGCATTCCAGTAGGCTCTTACCAATTTGCACATACCTTCATTGCCCAGATGAGTCAGACTGTGTGCCGCCTCAGCTAGGCTCGGGAGATATGCCCTGGGGGCCACTGGCTAACCGTGTCCATCTGTCCAAAGTCCTGAGGACTCCTGACCATATCCCTTTGCCTTCCAGACTGCCTTCTCCTGTAGGGAACACAAATTTTGCATTTCAATTAACTGTTGCATGTTTACCATGTTAAATGTCATCAGTTGTGTGATGTTAGTTTGTATGATGGTGCTTGCTGCTGATTTTGCAGCTTCGTCTGTCTGGCTGTTACCAGGTGAAATTGGGTCTTTGTTGTAAGTATGTGCTTTACAGTTGATAACAGCCACTCTGTCCGGTTCCTGTATGGCTGTCAGAAGCCTCTTGATGTATGACGCATGTGCTACAGGTGTGCCAGCTGCCATCATGACATTTCTGAGGTGCCACAGGGCCCCAATATCATGCACTACTCCAAAGGCGTACCTAGAGTCCATGTATATATTAACTGACTTACCCTTTGCCAACTCACATGCTCTGGTCAGTGTTACCAGCTCAGCGACTTGTGCTGAGTGAGGTGGACCAAGGGGTTCAGCTTCTATGATACCTTCGTCATCTACTGCGTATCTGGTGCACAGGTCTCCCGATTCCGTCTGTCTGTGGCAACTACCGTCAGTGTAGAAGGTAAAGTCTATGCCTTCCAGTGGTTGTCACTGATGTCAGGTCTCACAGTGAAAGTCTGGTTCAGGTATTCCATACAATCATGCGTATCAGTGTCTGCTCTAAATCCTCCTTCACCATCATTCTCATCCTCCACCCTTTGTGCATGACCAGGCACACTCGGCAAGTAAGTTGCAGGATTTATTGTGCTGCACCTCTTTATGGTGATGTTTACAGGGGCCATCAGTGATAGTTCCCACTTTGTAAACCGAGCGGATGAGACATGTCTGGTTTGGGCGGAGTTTAGCAAGGCAGATACTGCATGTGGTGTATGAATGGTCAGGTCGTGTTAACACTACGTCTTTGCTTTTACTTACCAACAAAGCTATGGCTGCAACACTTTGTAGGCAAGTGGGGAGAGACCATGCTACAGTGTCCAACTGTGCACTGTAGTAGGCTACCGGTCTGCTGGCATCACCATGTTTCTGTGTTAAGACTCCTGCCGCGCACCCAGCGCTTTCCGTACCGTACAATTCAAAGGGCTTCTCATAATCTGGCATCCCCAATGCTGGTGCTTGTGAAAAACACTGTTTTAGTTTCTCAAATGCGAGTTCGGACTCTTCTGTATGAGAGACCCGTTCTGGTTTGTTCGAGGAGACCATTTCTTGCAAAGGTAGTGCCAGTATAGAGAACCCCGTAATCCAATTCCGACAGTACCCGCACATTCTGAGGAATGTGTGGATCTGTTGCTGAGTTTGCAGCAGAGTCATGTCGCGGATGGCCAGTATTCTGTCAGTGTTCAGGTGCCTAAGTCCTTGCGTCAAGCAATGTCCCAAGTATTTAACCTTGGTCCGGCACAACTGCAACTTATCCTTTGAAACCTTGTGTCCTGTCTGGGAGAGATGAAACAGAAGCTGTTTAGTGTCTGCCAGGGATGACTCGAATGAGTCAGAGCACAACAACAAGTCATCAACATATTGTATTAGCACCGACCCACTCTCAGGTTGAACAGATTGCAAACAGTCATGTAGGGCCTGTGAGAAAATACTTGGGCTGTCAATGAAACCTTGGGGGAGACGGGTCCAGGTATATTGTACTCCCCTGTAGGTAAAATCAAAGAGGTGTTGACTGTCAGGGTGGAGAGGGACAGAAAAGAATGCAGAGCAGAGGTCGATGACAGTGAAGTACTTGGAGGTGGAGGGAATCTGCATGAGGATGATGGCTGGATTGGGCACTACGGGGAATTGACTCTCAACTATCTTGTTTATCCCCCTTAGATCCTGCACTAGCCTGTAACCCCTCCCCCCACTCTTTTTCACAGGGAAGATGGGATTGTTAGCTGTGCTTGACGTCCTGACTAGGATGCCCTGCTGTAGCAGCCGTTCTATGACGGGGTATACTCCTAATTCCACCTCTGGTTTCAGAGGGTACTGTGGGATTTTTGGAGCTATCCTGCCACCTTTTATTTGTACTACTACTGGGGCTACATCAATACAGTGTCCTGTCCATCTTTGGTCCAAAGGGAACCCGGTATTTGAGAGATCATTTTCTCTACCTGTGATGGACATGTGTTTATAACGGTGGAGTGTAACATTAGCCTTGAGGGGTGTCTAATATATCTTGTACTTCCTGTGCATGGTTCTCAGGGATATCTAAGAACACACCCTCAGGGGTACAGTATATGACACACCGCATTTTACACAACAAATCTCTGCCAAGCAGATTAGTCGGAGCCGATGCTGCCAGCAGGAAAGAATGTTTGGTATGCAACGGCCCTATCGTAATCTCTGCAGGTCTACTCAAAGGGTACTACTGCACCTTTCCCCGGATCTCCCATTGCCGAAATTGTTTTACCTGTGCTTGTTACACCTGTGGTTGAATTTAGTACTGATCTGGCCACCCCTGTATCTACAAGAAAAGGTAGTGGTATGCCAGCTACATCGATCATGACCTCAGGTTCACTTCCAAGGCCAGCAATCAATTTCACCGGCTGCAGACTACAGGTATGACCTAACCTCTATTGTGTAGTGGGACCCTCCCGCAGGGCATTAGCAGCTACAATATGTGCAGGGGATAACTGGGTTTTCGGGGTTCTGCCAGTCCCTCCTTGGTGGGTACCTCCTGGTTTCCCCTCTATGCAGTTCATAATCCCTCCTATGTGTTCCCTGATCCCGACTATATGTCTGGTAACGTGGTTCGTATCCAGGTCTAGGGGGTCTATATATGTTATGTGTCCCGTTACTTCTACAATCCCTGGCAAAATGCCCTTCTTTCCTGCAAAGAAAACATGTTATTGACCGTTTCTTACCATCAGGGGTCTTGGGTTTAGGTTGATTGGACATCCCTGTAAGAGCCTGTATACTTACCATCATCAACCTATCCCCTTGTGACTCCCTGTGTTTACTGATGTTTCAGTCTTGCTCGATTGCAGACTCTCTTAGTGCAGCTACCGTGATACCTCTCCAATTTGGCAGAGAGGTTTGCACTCTGCTCCTCAAGGCCTCCTTCAGTCCATCCATTAGTACAGAGACAGCTACCTCCCTGTGGTTGGCATTTTCCTTTAAATCCTCTATCCCAGTGTATCTAGCCATTTCTTGCAGTGCTCTATGGAAATACTTGGATGCCATTTCACTTTCCTTCTGTCTTATGGAGAAAATTTTGTTCCACTTAACAACAGTAGGGAAATACAATCCTAATTGTATGTTAATTTGCCTTACATTCTCCTGGCTGTACTCATCAGTGAGAGGCACTTCTACATCTAGTTTACAATCAGTTATGAATTTTGGGATGTCAATATTTGAGGGTAGACTCGCTCTTAGCACTGTCCGCCAATCTTTGTTCGTGGGCTCATGGGCATTGCCCAATTCTTTAATGAATTTCTGGCATCCGACTAGATCTTTTCTGGGATTGGGGAATTCTGACATAATTGACCTTGGTTCTGATTGGGACCAAGGACAATGCATTGCAATGTTCCTGATGCGGGTTACTCCCTGATTATCAGTCTTCCCATTGGGGACTGCAATCACCCTGACTGAGTTTAACTCAACCACTTCATTTCTGTTTGTCTCTATAATACGGTGAGCTATTGTCTCTGCATAATGGGCGGTTCCATACTTACTGGTGGACACGACCTCACTCGCCCCTCCACTGGGGGGAATTGCCACTGTTCTCAACGGTTGGGCCGTGCCCTCCTCAGTGTCCTGTATGGTAGCTGCTAGAGAGAGTGCTGATATTGTGCTAGGCTCATCGTCTTCCTCACAACCATGGGAACAATTCAAAACAGGATACAACTTGCAGGGATTAGGGTTAACACACTGATTATGCATTTTGCTATCATTTACCGATGTACCTTTGGTTGTAGCCGGTTCCTCTCCATCGACATATGGCGGTGGTGGTGCACTCGCAATCACCTTCCTGTCAGGTTTGGAACTTGCTGTGTGACCCATCTCCCTTTGCACATCTCCCTCTTGCCACAGATTTAAACAGTCGGTATGTCTGTTCCTTTGTTTCCTAGATTTGATCAGACATAGTCTAATCCTTATGCTCTGCAGTACCTCCAGTTCAAAACTACCCATCCTAGGGAATGATGCCCTATCATCAGCAGTCATACATACCCATTTGTCACAAAAAGCCTCCGCGTGTGGACCATATTTCCCACACATTATCAACCGAGCTGACCCCCTGGACCGAAGCTCTCTAGCCTGAACCCTTACTGCCGAACGCCTCCCGCTTGTGCACTTGGCTCCCCTTGCGAACTTTTTAAACACAATCCCCAAATGCACAATACGAGCAGACGGTGAAAGTCAACCTAGCGCTTTCACTCGCTCCTGCCTCCGCTGGCCGTACCACGACTCACTCCAATAGTGACCACCGCATTCCCAGTGAGGATCCTATCAGCTTCTGGTTTTTATTCACTGGAATTTTTGTAGGATGAGAAATACCTTATCAATCACCCTTTCCAGTGAATTTCTTACCTAGGAAGATTTTCCAGAGAGAAAAACAGCGAAAACTTCATTCTACTATACACAAATCACATTTGCGTATGCTTTACACGACGCGTATGATGATGCAATTTACACAAGAGAACGCAAATAGTATCACGTTGCACCATGTATCGCACACACAAACACGCGGTCCAATCACACAGCGTATAGATACTCGTTATCTATCCACCCTACGATCACTGGACTCGAATTCACAAGCTGCGCTCCACAGCCGGTGCGTAACACAAAAACCTTAAACTTCAATTACTTCACAGTCTATACTTTATCACGCTCCTGTGCAAGTTTCCTCACTACTTGTGTATTTCTCTATTAACGTAAGGTAGCTAGTCCTCACGCCACTGAGCCTCTGCTAACTCAGTGTCTCCATGGGATCCCGAATTCCGGGGTTCAATACGTTCACTCCTACTTTTACTCACTCAAATACACAGTGTTTTTCTGTGCAGAAAAATATCACTCCCTTTGATTGATAGCCTATCCCAGAGGTAGTACAGTTTAAACAAAATAACAGGATTTTTATACCTACCGGTAAATCCTTTTCTCCTTGTCTGTAGAGGATGCTGGGGTCCACTTTAGTACCATGGGGTATAGATGGTTCTGCAGGAGCCATGGGCACTTTAAGACTTTTTCAGAGTGTGAACTGGCTACTCCCTCTGTGCCCCTCCTCCAGACCTCAGTATAGGAACTGTGCCCAGGGAGATGGACAATTCGAGAAAAGGATTTACTTCTAAGTTAATGGTGAGATTCACACCAGCTCACACTTCAACCATGCCGCACAACATGGCATACAACATAACACATGCCAACGAGCATGACCATTGCAGTAACGTGCTGAAACAATTGAACACAACACCTGTGTAAACTATAACAAATTAACTACTGCAGGTAAAGTACGCACTGGGTTGGGTGCCCAGCATCCTCTATGGACTAGGAGAAAAGGATTTACCGGTAGGTATAAAAATCCTGTTTTCTCATACGTCCTAGAGGATGCTGGGGTCCACTTTAGTACCATGCGGTTATACCAAAACTCCAGTACGGGCGGGAGAGTGCAGATGACCCTGCAGAACCGATTGACCAAACTTTAGGTCATCAGCGGCCAAGGTGTCAAACTTGTAAAACGTAGCAAGCGTGTTTGTCCCTGACCAAGTAGCTGCTCGGCAAAGCTGTAATGCCGAGACCCCCCGGGCAGCCGCCCAGGATGAGCCCACCTTTCTTGTAGAATGGGCATTCACCGAATTTGGTATCGGCAATCCTGCCATTGAATGAGCGTGCTGAATCGTACCTCTGATCCAGCGCGCAATCGTCTGCTCAGAAGCAGGACACCCGATCGTGTTGGGAACATACAGGACAAACAGAGCCTCTGTTTTTTGTATCCGTTCTTGCATCATAAATTCTCAAAGCTCTGACCACATCCAGAGACTTCGAAGCAGCTAAGATGTCAGTAGCCACTGGCACCACAATAGGTTGGTTTACATGGAAGAAACCACATTTGGAAATAATTCAGCGCTATCTTCATGGAAGTTCAAGTAAGGGCTCTTGTGAGACAAGGCCCCTAACTCAGACACCCATCTTGCGGATGCCAAGGCCAACAGCATGACCACTTTCCAAGTGAGAAACTTTAACTCCACCTCCTGGAGAGGTTCAAACCAATCTGATTGAAGGAACTGCAAAACCACGTTAAGATCCCATGGTGCTGTAGGAGGCACAAAAGGAGGTTGGATGTGCAGTACCCCCTTCGCGAACGTCTGAACTTCCGGAAGGGAGGCCAATTGTTAGCCACGGTAAGTCTTGATACATGCTCGGCCCCTGCCGTAGCAGGTCCTCTCGAAGAGGAGGAGGCAGAGGATCTTCTATGAGTAACTCCTGAAGATCCGGATACCAAGCCCTCCTTGGCCAGTCTGGGACAATGAGGATCGCCCGAACCCCTGTTCTTCTTATGATCTTGAGAACTTTTGGAATTAGTGGAAGTGGAGGGAACATGTATACCGACCGAAATACCCACTAGGTCACTAGTGCATCCACTGCTATTGCTTGTGGGTCTCTCGACCTGGAACAATATCTCTGAAGCTACTTGTTGAGATAAGATGCCATCATGTCTACTTGAGGAACACCCCAATGACCTGTCACCTCTGTGAAGACTTCTTGGTGGAGGCCCCATTCTCCTGGGTGGAGATCGTGTCTGCTGAGGAAGTCTGCTTCCAAGTTGTCCACTCCCGGAATGAAAATTGCCGACAGAGCTCTTGCATGTCTTTCTGCCCAGAGGAGGATCTTTGTCACCTCTGCCATTGCCGCTCTGCTTTTCGTTCCACCTTGACGGTTTATGTATGCCACTGCAGTTACATTGTCTGACTGGATCTGAATCGGTTGATCTTGAAGAAGATGCACCGCTTGTAGAAGGCCGTTGTAAACGGCTCTCAACTCCAGAACATTTATGTGAATATAGGTTTCTTGACTTGACCATCTTCCTTGGAAGCTTTCCCCCTGTGTGACTGCTCCCCAGCCTCGGAGACTTGCATCCGTGGTTACTAAGGACCAGTCCTAAATCCCAAACCTGTGTCCCTCTAGGAGGTGAGAATTGTGTAGCCCCACACGAGCGAAATTCTGGCTTTGGATGACAGGATTATCCTCTGATGCATATGTAGATGGGATCTGAACCACTTGTTCAACAGGTCCCACTGGAATACTCTGGCATGCAATCGGCCAAACTGTAGGGCCTCGTAGGTCGCTACCATCTTCCCCAACAACCGAATGCATTGATGAATCGGCACTTTTGTTGGTCTCAGAATTTGTTTGACCATTCTCTGGATTTCCAGAGCCTTTTCCACTGGAAGAAATAACCTCTGTACTTCTGTGTTAAGTATCATCCCCAGTAACGATAACCTTGTCGTCGGTTCCAACTTTGCTTTTATCAGGAGATCGTCCAGGTAAGGAATTATATTGACCCCCTGCTGTCGAAGGAGGACCATCATCTCTGCCATCACCTTGGTAAACACCCTCGGTGCCATGGATAACCCGAACGGCAACGTCTGAAATTGGTAATGACAATCCTGCACTGCGAATCTCAGATAAGATTGATGTGGAGGATAGATAGGAACATGTAAGTAGGCATCTTTTATGTCCACTGGCACCATGAAGTCCTTTTTCCTCCAGACTGGAAATCACTGCCCTCAGAGATTCCATCTTGAATTTGAACCTTTGCAGGTAGAGATTCAATGTTTTCAGATTTAGAATCGGTGTGACCGAGCCATCCGGCTTCAGAACTACGAAAAGGCTTGTATAAAACCCTTCTCCTTGTTGCGACAAGGGAACCAGGACAATCACTTGATCCTGACACAATTTTTGTATTGCTGCTGATACCACTTCCCTGTCTGGAACAGAAGCTGTTAAGGCCGATTTGAAAAATTGGCATGGGGGAATTTCTTGAAACTCCAGCTAGTACCCGTGGGACACTATTTGTAAGATTGACGGGTCCTGGCCAGATTGAATCATAAATCTGACTGAAGAGATTCAGACGTGCCCCCACCTGAGCAGACTCCCGCAAGAGAGCCCCAGCGTCATGCTGAAGATTTGGCAGAAGCAGAGGTTGATTTCTGCTCATGTGATCCTGGAGACGCTGTGGACTTTTTACCTTTTCCCCTGTCTTTACCAGCAAAGAAAGGGGAACCTTTACCCTTTTTGTATTTATTGGGCCAAAAGGACTGCATCTGAGAGTGATGTCTTTTTTTGCCGACGCAGGAGAATTAGGCAAAAATGTCGACTTACCTGCAGTAGCCACAGAAACTAAGGCGTCCAGACCATCTCCAAACAAGGCCTCGCCTTTATACGGGAGAGCCTCCATATTCCTATTGGAACCTGTGTCTGTGTTCCATTGGCGAATCCACAACGCCCTACGTGCTGAAATTGCTACATGCTGAAATTGATCCCAAGAGACCATTATCTTTCATGGCTTCCAGCATGTACGCAGCAGCGTCTTTGATATGACCTGACGTTAGGAGTATCTCGTCTCTATCGTGTCAATGTCTGATGACAAGTTTTCTGACCACTTTTCAATAGCACACCTCACCCATGCACAGGCAATGGTAGGCCTGAGTAGAGTCCCATTGGTCACATAAATAGATTTCAACGTAGTCTCTAACTTGCAGTCTGCTGGCTCCTTTAGTGAAGCCGTCCCAGGCGCAGGGAGAATCACCTTTTTTGTTAACCGTGACAGGGCACTGTCTAAAATGGGGGGTGACTCCCACCTTTTCCTGTCCTCTGCAGGGAAAGGATAAGCTAACTGAATTCTTTTGGGAACCTGAAATTTCTTTTCAGGGTTTGACCAGACTCCCTCAAAGAGACTGTTCAGTTCATGAGATGGAGGGAAAGTTACATTAGTTGTCTTCTCTTTATTAAAGTAAGCCTTCTCCTGTGGTAAAGGAGGGGGCTCCGTAACTTCTAATACCTCCTTTATAGCAACAATCATGTATTGAATATTTTTTGCTAACTTTGGATCTATTCCCCTGGAATCCCTAGTGTCGACACAGGAATCAGAGTCCATGGGGGTAATTCCAAGTTGATCGTAGCAGGAAATTTTTTAGCAGTTCGGCAAAACCATGTGCACTGCAGGGGGGCAGATATAACATTTGCAGAGAGTTAGATTTGGGTGGGTTATTTTGTTTCTGTGCAGGGTAAATACTGGCTGCTTTACTTTTACACTGCAATTTAGATTGCAGATTTAACTCACCACACCCAAATCTATCTCTCTCTGCACATGTTAAATCTGCCTCCCCTGCAGTGCACATGGTTTTGCCCAACTGCTAAAAAATTTCCTGCTGCGATCAACTTGGAATTACCCCCCATGTCGGTATCAGTTTGTACTACTTGTGCAAATGACCTTTTTTGTGAACCAGAGGGGTTCCCTGTGGATGAAAAGGCAGAACTATTAAAAATCACGTCTTCTACGGATTTTCTCCAGTTTTCTGCATGAGACTCAGACTTATCCAATCTCTTACTAATATGATTCACACTATCACGTAATTCTTTCACCCATTCAGGCTCGTGGAGCGACGGCAGCGCCATCACATTACAACTCTGCCTCCCTAAAATGGCTCCCTCAGGCGAAGAGCTCCTGGCCTCCGACATGTCACATACGTGCACACTCACACCACATATACTCTGGGGCTACTAGAGACAGACCCACAGTAAAATCTGTCAGAGGGAAACAGAAAAGGAATTGCCAGTCCACAACTCAGCGCCAAAAGAAAAAATCCCTGTCATTTTGCACACAGAGACTTTCAAGTGCTTATAATGACAATAATAGGTCTTAGCACCTAAAATATTACCCCCCCCCCCTTTTTTGCACCCTGATACTTGTGTCAGATGTGGAGAGGAGGATCAGCGTGTCTTCCCCTGCTGCTGCTGGGTGAAGATGGCGCTGAGAAGTGTGTTGGATGTCTGAGGAAGAAGCTCCGCCCACTGTAATGGTGCGCTTTCCCTCAGGCAATACTACTGACTTTTATACTAGCGGGGGTGTAGGACCTTGTAAAACATAGAAATCTACCAAACGAATGGAAGATCGGGCGCTTTCAGGTGCTGTGTCTCTAATGCTGCTGCTATAACAACTTGGGGGTAGTCACGCCCCAAACCATACATCAAAAGAAACAAGGGAATAAAAATAGCAGCGCTAGTGGAAATATTGGCCCTCATTCCGAGTTGTTCGCTCGGTATTTTTCATCGCATCGCAGTGAAAATCCGCTTAGTACGCATGCGCAAAGTTCGCACTGCGACTGCGCCAAGTAACTTTACTATGTAGAAAGTAATTTTACTCACGGCTTTTTCATCGCTCCGGCGAACGTAATGTGATTGACAGGAAATGGGTGTTACTGGGCGGAAACACGGCGTTTCAGGGGCGTGTGGCTGAAAACGCTACCGTTTCCGGAAAAAACGCAGGAGTGGCCGGAGAAACGGTGGGAGTGCCTGGGCGAACGCTGGGTGTGTTTGTGACGTCAACCAGGAACGACAAGCACTGAACTGATCGCACAGGCAGAGTAAGTCTGGAGCTACTCTGAAACTGCTAAGTAGTTAGTAATCGCAATATTGCGAATACATCGGTCGCAATTTTAAGAAGCTAATATTCACTCCCAGTAGGCGGCGGCTTAGCGTGTGTAACTCTGCTAAATTCGCCTTGCGACCGATCAACTCGGAATGAGGGCCATTATGAAGTAATTCTAATACGAAGAATTGAGTGAAAAAAACTCTTCAATTTAATAAAACATAAGTTTAGGCCTCAATAAAAGATTGGATACACGATCCAAACGTAACAGTTTAAAACAATAAAAAATAATGAAATTAGCATATATGGGTCAATAAATTGTAGCTGCCCGTCACATTAATATCCGTTCCTATTATTGAATCTGGAATAAATAGCAGATGGAGACAGACTGATAGTACAGTCACACCAGTACACATTACCCGAAGACCGCTAGAGGTGTAGTCCCTTAAGAGTGTCTCTGATATTTCTACTCAAAACCAGCCAGGTTTGGGATCCTCATTTAGTGCGTTGTCCTCTTCATGGAAATGGGGTAGATAGTGTTCCTGGTTGTTGGATATTTGTCCCCTTTTTTTTCTGCAGATGGCAAAAGTCCAGTTTGGTCCGGATATGTTACGGCAGCAACAAATGTCACGATTGGCGACCCTGGTAGCCTCCTCCTGACGCGTTTCGCTGCGAGCAGTGCAGCTTTATCAAAGGTGACTTATGTGGGCAAATGACAGGATATTTATACCTTAAGTAATTAGTAAACTCTGAACAGCTGTTTCACTCAATCCTTCAATTTATCCATTTTTTCATAAAAACATTCAAATTAATTCTTCAATAAATTAAAATATGTTCCTAGGACAGACTCAGACAACTAAATTCTAATTTTAAAAAGGATTTAGATCCAAAAACAGATATGTTTATTGTAATTGAACCTCTACCTATTGTAGTACTTCCGGGTCACGGGGGCATCTGTTTCAATAGCATATATCTATTTCATCCTCATATCCCCATAAATCTCATCCACGGGAGTCTCTTTCCCCCATATAGACACAGCCTCACGTTCATCAGCCCCGCACCCATCAGCAAAGATTAAACTACGAGCCGGAGCAGAGCACTTCGCTTCCATGTTCTATAGCGGCACCTCATTTCCGCCCCGTGGAACGCATTTGCGTTCCACCGTTCCGTGTGGCGGAACAAGTCGCTAGACCCCATCCGTCTAATAGATCCTGTGTCACTCGTTTCTCTGGTGACTATGGGAATTGTAGTTTTGTGTAGAGTGACAGGGTGAGGATGGTGTATGACCCACAAGACGGGGTAATCATTCCTGTTGGCATGGTAACCCGCAATCAACTCGTTCAGTTTGTTAGAACAATAATGTATAACCCATTATTGGAACAATTTGGAGGAGATGTTTTTTTGTGTTACAAATATATTTTGTTTCAGGAGGAATTTTAATGATATTTATAAAGATAAGCCTATATCTCGCTCATTTCTCGCGAGGAAATATATGAGATATAGGCTTATCTTTATAAATATCATTAAAATTCCTCCTGAAACAAAATATATTTGTAACACAAAAAAACATCTCCTCCAAATTGTTCCAATAATGGGTTATACATTATTGTTCTAACAAACTGAACGAGTTGATTGCGGGTTACCATGCCAACAGGAATGATTACCCCGTCTTGTGGGTCATACACCATCCTCACCCTGTCACTCTACACAAAACTACAATTCCCATAGTCACCAGAGAAACGAGTGACACAGGATCTATTAGACGGATGGGGTCTAGCGACTTGTTCCGCCACACGGAACGGTGGAACGCAAATGCGTTCCACGGGGCGGAAATGAGGTGCCGCTATAGAACACAGAAGCGAAGTGCTCTGCTCCGGCTCGTAGTTTAATCTTTGCTGATGGGTGCGGGGCTGATGAACGTGAGGCTGTGTCTATATGGGGGAAAGAGACTCCCGTGGATGAGATTTATGGGGATATGAGGATGAAATAGATATATGCTATTGAAACAGATGCCCCCGTGACCCGGAAGTACTACAATAGGTAGAGGTTCAATTACAATAAACATATCTGTTTTTGGATCTAAATCCTTTTTAAAATTAGAATTTAGTTGTCTGAGTCTGTCCTAGGAACATATTTTAATTTATTGAAGAATTTGAATGTTTTTATGAAAAAATGGATAAATTGAAGGATTGAGTGAAACAGCTGTTCAGAGTTTACTAATTACTTAAGGTATAAATATCCTGTCATTTGCCCACATAAGTCACCTTTGATAAAGCTGCACTGCTCGCAGCGAAACGCGTCAGGAGGAGGCTACCTGGGTCGCCAATCGTGACATTTGTTGCTGCCGTAACATATCCGGACCAAACTGGACTTTTGCCATCAGCAGAAAAAAAAGGGGACAAATATCCAACAACCAGGAACACTATCTACCCCATTTCCATGAAGAGGACAACGCACTAAATGAGGATCCCAAACCTGGCTGGTTTTGAGTAGAAATATCAGAGACACTCTTAAGGGACTACACCTCTAGCGGTCTTCGGGTAATGTGTACTGGTGTGACTGTACTATCAGTCTGTCTCCATCTGCTATTTATTCCAGATTCAATAATAGGAACGGATATTAATGTGACGGGCAGCTACAATTTATTGACCCATATATGCTAATTTCATTATTTTTTATTGTTTTAAACTGTTACGTTTGGATCGTGTATCCAATCTTTTATTGAGGCCTAAACTTATGTTTTATTAAATTGAAGAGTTTTTTTCACTCAATTCTTTGTATTAGAATTACTTCATAATATTTCCACTAGCGCTGCTATTTTTATTCCCTTGTTTCCTTGTAAAACATAGTATGCTACCTCTTGCCAGTGAGAGTAGGGTCCATGCTGCCCAGGGCGCCTTCCCCCACGCCCTGTGCCCTGCCGCACTCTGTGTTATGGATAGCATTCCCGCTTGCTGCAAGGTACCTTAAGCCGTCACGATGACCGGAGGTCCCTCTCTTCAGATCTCTGGTAACACTACTCACCAGCCTTCTGACTTTTGACTCTGTTAGGGTGGTGACGGCGTGCTGTGGGAGTGAGTGCATAGCCGCAGCTAGCATTCAGTACCCTTCAGGAGCTAATGGTGTCCTGTCAGCAGAAGCAGAGCCATGAAACTATATAGGAAGTTGGTTCCTACTTCTTCCCCCTAAGTCACACGAAGCAGGGAGACTGTTGCCAGCAGTCTCCTTGTAAAATAAAAAACCTAAACAAAAGTCTTTTAGTAGAACTCAGTAGTGCTCCACTAGAGTGCGACCAGTCTGCCTGGGCACATTTTCAAAACTGAGGTCTGGAGGAGGGGCATAGAGGGAGGAGCCAGTTCACACTCTGAAAAAGTCTTAAAGTGCCCATGGCTCCTGCGGAACCGTCTATACCCCATGGTACTAAAGTGGACCCCAGCATCCTCTAGGACGTATGAGAAATTATAATAATCTGCTTTTTAAAATCGGATAGTTATGTGCTATAGTATAAATGTCTTTTATCCCGCCTTAAATTGAACTGCTATTGTGCGGTTATAACTTGCGCTCGCAACTCTACGCAACGTTGCGTAAACACGTGACCATGCTTGTCCCTACGCCATGTGCGCATTCCTGTATGCTGTCCTCACGTACCGTACCACGTGTACAAACGTGCGTTCGCAACTCAATAAACCACACTATCTCGATAAACGTGAGCAACAAAACTACTACTGCTCACTAACACAACTCCAAGACTTTACAGAACAGACATGGCCTAACAATACAAGATAGTTTCAAACACAATGCAAGGTAAGATGCGTCTCCACCCTTTGTTGGTCAACCAAAGTCTGTTATGGCCTGCAAGTCTGTAAGTATGTGGTGAACCGGACAGAGCCCCTAATTGTCAAGTTCGTTTAACTTACAGGAAGAAAAAGCAATACCTTAAATACACAAATGTTCCGGCCGATGCGGCCGCTAAGCGTGTGTGTGTAACCCCTATGAAATGCGTACACGTTGCGTAAGCACGCCGTAAGCACAAAGTTGCTACACGTGCGTCGGAATACACTTTATAACCCCTAACAGGAAAGGAATGCGACACCAATTGTATATGTAATGTTGTAGTCCAACGCAGCAACAAATATTTACTTAAAAGGGGGTACAACAGAAATACAATAACACAAGAGAAAAGCTACAACCAATGATACATACGTTTGTTCGCCTGCGCCACCCGGTTCTGGTCCTCAGTCAATCTGGATAGACGACCTTCAGAGAATAGACTGAGACCGGCCAGGAGGCTTGGCTTTTATACAATAGTCCAAAGCATGAAACAAAGGAAACTGTAATCTCTTCATCCATAGGTCAAGGGGCTGGTCATTTACAGTACATAGGTCGGTTTGAATAGGTGGGCGATGCCTTGTCCAGGTGCACTTGCAGATGTCCTCCACTGGGTTCCCGCCGAATATCAAGAGTACAGTAAATACAGTGTAATATTAATATTGTACTCTTGCACATATCTATGCGCAGGAGCGTGCTACATTCTGCAAACTGTCATCGGAATATTGCCCTTGAAATACTGTACAGCTGGATACCAAACACCACCTCCTAACCTAATTCTGTCCCCTCATATCCTGTAAAATTGAATCCCTCCGTTGTTATACTTCTGAAGCAAATGTAACTTGCTGGTGTGGTGCGTGTAGGCTATGTGTAAATTATGCACTATGTGGATTAAATATCAGATATGCATGTGTCTTTTCCATATGAATGCATATGCTACCGTATTTGCTCATACCACGCGCTAACACGCAGTACTTCGTGAGCCAATATACGCAACGTGCGAGTATGCACACACACAGCAGAACAAGCACACACGAAGGCCACTCTGTGTGGTGTTTGCACGTGATGCGTGTGGGTCTAATATTTTCAACTTCGACATGGGGAACCTCAAACTGCACCTACCTTCATGTGTGTATTGACAGTCCAATAATTTGCAATATTTTTCCAGACCCAGGCCACAGTATCCGCTTTGAAGGTGGGCTTTGACTACTCCACTCTCTCTTCTGTTTGTTCAGTCACCCACAGGCACTCCTCCTCACGGTTCAGTCTGAAATCATGTGCCACTACCACCATTTGTCATACTGCACAAGATGCTACCATAAATATACTGTTTGAAAAAGTTCAGCCATGTTGGCTGCATATTTATAAAAAGTTATATTTTGATATATATACTATATATATATATATATATATATATATATATAATTTTTTTTACGTTTTCACAAATGTAAATGCTGCCCTTGCTATATATAGCAACATATGTGGTGCATTGTGATACTACGGCATTGAGTGGCACCGCTACCAGGGGCACAATGAACACATGCAACTTGGTGCAGGTTGATGGTATCGGGGACCCATCTTGCTACCCCAAGTTGCATGTGTGCATTGTGCCCCTGCTTGCAGTGCCACTCAATGGCGTAGTATCAAAATGCACCACATTTGTTGCTATATATAGCATTTTGTTATCATCTCATAGATGTGCTGCATAATGAAATCTATATACTGTTTGCTGACGTTTAGCCATTATCACTGACCTGGTTTGGGAGTGTTGTGGACTCGGGGCTTCTTCCGATGACCGGGAAGAGGAACCGCCACTGGGTCGCAGTAGGGATGGCCGGATGTAGGACTTCCTCATGCAGGACTACGTCGGCAGGCGGGAGGCACAGAGGAGTTCTTGACGGTCTCCTGTAAGACAAGACTCGTAGAAATACTGAAGGCTGGGGTACTGAGATATTAGAGGTACCGTGATGTCGGAGGCTCCGCGGTATTGGGGTTCTGAGGTGCTGGAAGTACAGGGCGTGCTAGGAGGCCCCTGGAGGTACGGAGATGCTTGGAGGCACGAGGTGCTTGGAGGCACGGAGGTGCTTGGAGGCACGGAGGTGCTTGGAGGCACGAGGTGCTTGGAGGCACGGAGGTGCTTGAAGGCACGAGGGTACTTGGAGGCACGGAGGTACTTGGAGGCACGGAGGTGCTTGGAGGCACGAGGTGCTTGGAGGCACGGAGGTGCTTGGAGGCACGGAGGTGCTTGGAGGCACGGAGGTGCTTGGAGGCACGAGGTGCTTGGAGGCACGGGGTGCTTGGAGGCACGGAGGTGCTTGGAGGCACGGAGGTGCTTGGAGGCACGGGATGCTTGGAGGTACAGGATGCTTGGAGGCACAGGACGAGCTTGGAGGCACAGGATGCTTGGAGGTACAGGATGCTTGGAGGCACAGGACGAGCTTGGAGGCACAGGATGCTTGGAGGCACAGGACGAGGGAGCTCTGGAATCACAGCTTCCGAAGGAGAAACGAAGATACTCAGGCACCGGATCTCTGCCTGGTATCCGCTTTTAAACTCCCCGCCCCAGCCTGATTGACGGAGCAGGCAGGTGACGTCAGACCTGCTCCGCCTGCTTGCCCTCACTTGCGATGGCGGCGTCCCTGCTTCCGGGAAGCCGCCGGGGAGCAGCGCCGACCCGCCACTGAATCCGGAGACCGCCAGGGGGAACGAGGCGCCGGGCAGACCAGACCACCCGTAGGGACAAGCGCGGCCGCCGCGGCCGCTGCAGGTTTGTAACAGTACCCCCTCCTCCAGGAGTGGCCCCTGGACACTTCCCGGGCTTAGTCGGATGTTTGGAGTGGAAGATCCGAATCAGACGAGGAGCCATTACTTCAGTAGCTCCAATCCAACTTCTTTCCTCAGGACCATAACCCTTCCAGTCCACCAAGTACTGTAATTTTTTATGAAGATAACGGGAGTCAAGAATAGCTTTGATTTCAAACTCTGCTCCGGCTTCTGCCACTACTGACGTTGACCTAGGGAGTGCTGAGTGGAACCGATTCAGAACGAGGGGACGGAGTAGAGAAACATGAAAGGCGTTAGGTACTCGAAGATGGGCAGGCAAACCCAGTTTACAGACCACAGGATTTAAGACTTTTAGCACAGGGTAGGGCCCGATGAACCTTGGAGCGAATTTCATGGTAGGCACCTTCAGCCGGAGGTTCCGTGTGGACAGCCATACCCTGTCCCCAACTTTATATTGAGGTGCAGCTCGCCGTTTCTTATCTGCGAAGAACTTGTACCGAGCCGAAACCTGCTTAAGATTGGCATGAACCTTCCTCCAAATTTGTCCAAAGTGTCGTAGAGTGGATACTACAGCAGGAACCTCTACTAACGGAAGGCTTGGAAATTCCGGAACACGGGGATGGAACCCGTAATTGACGAAAAATGGTGATTCCCCAGTGGAAGAATGAAACAAATGGTTGTGGGCAAACTCCGCCCAAGGCAGCAACTCCACCCAATTGTCCTGTGAAGGAGAGAGGTACAGACGAAGAAAAGTCTCTAGATCCTGATTGACACGTTCCGTTTGTCCATTTGTTTGGGGATGATAAGCAGACGAAAACTTAAGTTTGATTTGCAGAGTCGAACAAAGGGCTTTCCAAAACCTGGCGGTGAACTGTACTCCTCGGTCAGAAACAATCTCTTGTGGCAACCCATGCAAACGAAAATGTTCTCGGATAAACAGTAGTGCCAGTTTCGGTGCTGTTGGAAGACCAGTCAAGGGCACAAAGTGTGCCATCTTCGAAAAACGGTCAACGATAACCCAAACGGTGTTGAAACCTTTGGAACAGGGCAGGTCAGTGACGAAGTCCATGGAAATGTGAGTCCAGGGTCTCACAGGGATAGGCAGAGGACGAAGTAACCCTGCAGGAGGCAAACGAGGAGATTTGTGTTGTGTACATTGGGGACAGGAATTAACGCAATCTTGTACATCCTTCCTCATGGTGTTCCACCAGTAAGATCTTTGCAGAAACTTGTACATCTTCTGAGCGCCGGGATGACCGGAAAACTTGGAGTTATGGACCCACAGTAGTATCCTTGAGCGGAATCTAGCTGGTACGGACATTCTTCCAGGAGGAGGAGCTGGAGTAGTTAAAGCAACAGAGACAGAAACTGGATTCAGAATTAAACCCCGCTCCGGAGGTTCATCCTCGTCAGAGGAAACTTGTGAACGAGAAAGTGCATCTGCTTTAATATTGAGACTCCCGGCCCGGTACTTGATAATGAACGAGAATCGGGAGAAGAAAAGTGCCCATCTTGCCTGGCGAGGATTCAAGCACTGTGCGGATTTGATGTACAGCAAATTCTTGTGATCTGTGTAGATAGTAAACACGTGTTTAGCCCCTTCCAGAAGATATCTCCATTCTTCCAAGGCAGACTTGATTGCCAAGAGTTCCTGGTCTCCAATAGTGTAGTTCCGTTCGGCCGGAGAGAACTTACGAGAATGGAAGCCACACGGATGTAGTTTCTTATCAGAGGAATACTGGGAGAGAACAGCCCCAACTCCGACTGAAGACGCATCAACTTCTAAGAAGAAGGGTTCATCGAAATCTGGTTGTTTGAGAACTGGAGCCGTCATGAAGGCTAATTTTAAACGAGAAAAAGCTAAAATGGCTTCCGGGGACCACAGACTAGGATTGGAACTCTTCCTCGTCAGGGCAGTAATGGGCGCAACAATGGTGGAGAAACCCTTAATGAATTTCCTGTAGTAGTTCGCAAAGCCCAGGAATCTTTGTATTGCTTTCAGGGAAAGAGGTTGAGTCCAGTCACGAATGGCAGATAACTTTTCCGGATCCATGCGAAGCTCCGTCCCCGAGATGACATAACCGAGGAACGGAATAGATGTTACTTCAAATGTACACTTGGAGAGCTTGGCGTAGAGATGATTCTCTCGTAAACGGTGTAGTACTTCTTTGACTTGTAACCTGTGTTCGACAAGATTCTTGGAAAAAATCAATATGTCGTCCAAATATACCACAACGCTCTGATACAGCATATCACGAAAGATTTCATTGACGAATCCCTGGAAAACCGCGGGAGCATTACTAAGACCAAATGGCATCACCAAGTATTCGTAATGCCCATCTCGGGTATTAAAGGCAGTCTTCCATTCATCCCCCTCTCGGATGCGTATAAGATTATAAGCTCCTCTCAAGTCGAGTTTGGAAAAAATGCGGGCCCCACGAACCCTATCAAATAACTCTGTGATTAGTGGCAAAGGGTACTTATTCTTAATAGTAATGTCATTTAGGCCGCGGTAGTCGATGCATGGTCTCAACCCTCCGTCTTTTTTCTTCACAAAAAAGAAGCCTGCACCAGCAGGGGAGGAAGAGGGGCGAATGAATCCTTTGAGCAGATTGGACTTAATATACTCCGACATGGCTTGGGTCTCAGGAAGAGACAGAGGATATGTGCGACCACGGGGTGGCGTCTTCCCTGGGACAAGGTCAATAGAGCAGTCCCAAGGCCTGTGAGGTGGTAATAGGTCCGCAGCTTGTTCCGAAAACACGTCCTTGTACCCTTGATATGCCTCCGGAATGTGCTCTTCATCCGTCTTGGAAGTGACACGGAGCGGACAGACAGGAGTAAGACAATTAGTGTGACAAAAGGAACTCCAGGACAGAATTTGTGACGACTTCCAGTCGATGTGGGGATTATGACTTTTTAGCCAAGGTATTCCAAGAACCAGATCATGGGACATTTCTGGGATTACCAAGAGTTCCAAATCTTCCTGATGTAGAGCCCCGACCTGCAGCTTAACTGGCCCCGTGCGCCACCTTATAAGACCTTTGGCAATTCTAGTCCCATTGATAGCCGTCAGTGAGATTGGCCGCTCGATAGGCCGTAACTTCAAACCCAAACTTTGGGCACAGATGGAAGAAACGAAGTTCCCCGCAGCTCCGGAGTCCAATAGGGCTTCACAAGACTTGGAGACTGAGTTGGAGACTAGAGTTACTGGAAGCAAACAGTCCGAAGTTGGAGAAGCTTTTGTCGCAACTCCCAGCTTGACTCCTCCGGAACAAGCTAGGACTGCCCGTTTCCCGGACGGACTTTACAAGATTTAAGAAAATGATCTGCGGCTCCACAGTAAAGGCAGAGTTTACCCTCACGACGACGCTGTCGTTCTTCTGGAGACAGTCGGGAGCGGTTAATTTGCATGGGCTCATCTGAGCTAGGTGAGGCCACCGGCCTAGGAGTAGGATTCCGGAGCCTGGGACGATCTGAATGGCTACGTTCTCTTCCACGCTCTTGCATCCGAAGATCCACCTTGACGCACAGAGAAATCAAATCTTCTAATGGATCCGGCAGATCTCTAGTAACCAGCTCATCTTTCAGCCGGTCGGAAAGACCGTTCCAGAAGGCAGCTCTCAGGGCGTCATTATTCCAGCGTAGTTCGGAAGCAATGGTCTGGAAATGAACCACATACTGGCCCACGGAACGGGCGCCTTGCCGAACATGGAGCAAATCGGAAGAAGCCGTGGTCATTCTGCCGGGTTCGTCGAAAATCCTTCGAAAGGACGAGATGAAGTTGGTATAGTTGGAAACCATGGGATCGGACCGTTCCCATAGTGGAGACACCCAATCCAGAGCAGAACCTTCCAATAAAGAAATGATATATGCTACCTTGGACCGGTCTGTAGGAAAGTTGTGTGCAAGTAGCTCGAAATGTACCTCGCATTGGTTCAAGAAACCGCGGCAATTTTTGGGATTCCCATTATAGCGGGACGGAGTAGGCAACTGAAGACGTGGAGTGATACCAGCCGATGGTTGAACATTACTGGCAACGACAACTGGTGCGACCACTGGAGCAGGAGCCGGAATTACTGAGGCCAGAGACGCCTGGATCTGATCCAGACGTCCGGACAACTGCTGGAGGTACTGCATCACCTGGCCTTGCGCCGCCTCCTGACTTTGTACTCGGGAAGCCAGGTTCTGGATGGCACTCGAGTCCGTGTTCCGAATCCCCGAGTCCATTAGGCCTGAGTATACTATCACTGACCTGGTTTGGGAGTGTTGTGGACTCGGGGCTTCTTCCGATGACCGGGAAGAGGAACCGCCACTGGGTCGCAGTAGGGATGGCCGGATGTAGGACTTCCTCATGCAGGACTACGTCGGCAGGCGGGAGGCACAGAGGAGTTCTTGACGGTCTCCTGTAAGACAAGACTCGTAGAAATACTGAAGGCTGGGGTACTGAGATATTAGAGGTACCGTGATGTCGGAGGCTCCGCGGTATTGGGGTTCTGAGGTGCTGGAAGTACAGGGCGTGCTAGGAGGCCCCTGGAGGTACGGAGATGCTTGGAGGCACGAGGTGCTTGGAGGCACGGAGGTGCTTGGAGGCACGGAGGTGCTTGGAGGCACGGAGGTGCTTGGAGGCACGAGGTGCTTGGAGGCACGGAGGTGCTTGAAGGCACGAGGGTACTTGGAGGCACGGAGGTACTTGGAGGCACGGAGGTGCTTGGAGGCACGAGGTGCTTGGAGGCACGGAGGTGCTTGGAGGCACGGAGGTGCTTGGAGGCACGGAGGTGCTTGGAGGCACGAGGTGCTTGGAGGCACGGGGTGCTTGGAGGCACGGAGGTGCTTGGAGGCACGGAGGTGCTTGGAGGCACGGAGGTGCTTGGAGGCACGGGATGCTTGGAGGTACAGGATGCTTGGAGGCACAGGACGAGCTTGGAGGCACAGGATGCTTGGAGGTACAGGATGCTTGGAGGCACAGGACGAGCTTGGAGGCACAGGATGCTTGGAGGCACAGGACGAGGGAGCTCTGGAATCACAGCTTCCGAAGGAGAAACGAAGATACTCAGGCACCGGATCTCTGCCTGGTATCCGCTTTTAAACTCCCCGCCCCAGCCTGATTGACGGAGCAGGCAGGTGACGTCAGACCTGCTCCGCCTGCTTGCCCTCACTTGCGATGGCGGCGTCCCTGCTTCCGGGAAGCCGCCGGGGAGCAGCGCCGACCCGCCACTGAATCCGGAGACCGCCAGGGGGAACGAGGCGCCGGGCAGACCAGACCACCCGTAGGGACAAGCGCGGCCGCCGCGGCCGCTGCAGGTTTGTAACAGCCATGTTGGCAACATATACAATTATGTCTTGAAATAAAAAGCACATATTTTTTCTACGCAGTTTCAGTTTGCAAAATAAAACATTTTGTTACACGACAAGCAATGTATGGTGTCATTTTCTTACCTTGCAGTACTTATACTGAAGCACTTTGATAATAGCCTTGCAGGTTTCAGGTATGATGTGTCCCAAAGCCTGCGCAGAGCTCCTGAAACGACTATCCAGTAGCAAGGAACCGCAGGGTAGCCCCTTTCCTAGCCTGTATCAGGGTATGAATGACTTTCTTCGGAATGCCCTTCCGAGCAAGTATCAGGCGCTCAACGTCCATGCTGTCAAACGTAGCCGCGGTAGGTCTTGATAGGCGAACGGCCCCTGCTGCAGCAGGTCCTCCCAAAGAGGAAAAGGCCTCGGCTCTTCCTGCAAGAGAATCAGAAGGTCCACGTACCAAGCTCGCCTTAGCCAGTCTGGAGCAATGAAAATCGCTTGAACTCTTGTTCTCCTTACGAGCTTTATAACTCTTGGAATAAGTGGAAGTGGTGAAAACACGTACACCGACTGGAACACCCACGGAGACACCAGGGCGTCCACTGCCACTGCTTGTGGGTCCCTCGACCTGGAACAATAGTATCAAAGTTTTTTGTTGAGACGAGAGGCCATCATGTCTATTTGGGGTAACCCCCAAAGGTCTGTTATTTCCTTTAACACCTCCGGATGGAAACCACACTCCCCTGGATGGAGTTATCCACTCCCGGAATGAAGATTGCTGAGAGCGCCAACGCGTGTCCTTATGCCCAGAGGATGATTCTTGTCATCTCCGACATTACAGCTCTGCTCTTCGTTCCGCCTTGTTGGTTTATGTAGGCTGTCGTTACATTGTCCAACTGCACTTGAATGGCCTGATTTCTTAGAAGATGGGCCGCCTGAAGAAGACCGTTGTAGACGGCTCTTAGTTCCAGGATGTTGATGGGCAGGCTGGCTTCCAGACTTAACCACCTTCTTTGGAAAGTTACTCCTTGAGGCTCACATCCGTGGTTAGAAGGACCCATTCCTGAATCCCGACCTGTGGCCCTCCGGAAGGTGAGGTAATTGTAGCCACCAGAGGAGCGAAAATCCTGTCCTTCGGCGACAGACGTATTCTCTGGTGCATGTGTAGATGAGACCCTGACCACTTGTCCAGGAGATCCAGTTGGAAGGCCCGAGTCTGGAACCTCCCATACTGGAGAGCCTCGTAAGAAGCCACCATCTTTCCCAACAGGCGAATGCATTGATGAACCGACACCCGGGCTGGCTTCAGGACATCCTGGACCATTGTTTGTATCACCAACGCCTTCTCCTGCGGAAGAAACACCCTCTGCACTTCTGTGTCTAGAATCATTCCCAGAAAGGACAACCTCTGGGTTTGTTCCAAATGTGACTTTGGAAGGTTCAGAATCCAACCGTGGGTCTTGAGGAGGTGGGTTGTGAGAACCATGGACTGCAGCAACTTCTCCTTGGATGATGCCTTTATCAGCAGATCGTCCAGATATGGAATGATGTTCACCCCTTGTTTGCGGAGGAGAACCATCATCTCTGCCATCACCTTGGTAAACACCCTCGGTGCTGTGGAGAGGCTGAATGGCAGAGCCTGGAACTAGAAATGACAGTCCGGTAATGCGAAACGGAGATAAACCTGATGCGGCAGCCAGATCAGAATGTGTAGGTACGCATCCTTGATATCCAGGGATACCAGGAATTTCCCCTCTTCCAGACCTGATATCACCGCTCTGAGAGACTCCATCTTGAACTTGAACTCCTTTAGAAAGGGGTTCAATGATTTTAGGTTCAGAATGGGCCTGACCGAACCATCCGGTTTCAGTACCACGAAAAGGTTCGAATAGTAACTTGTGGTTTGCGAATGAGGCAGAACTGGCACAATGACCTGTGCCTCCACCAACTTTTGGACAGCTTCTTTAGGACAGTGCTGTCTGCCAGCAGAGCTGGTAAGCCTGATTTGAAAAAACGATGAGGAGGGAGACTTTGAAATTCCAGCCTATATCCCTGGGATACAGTATCTATCACCCAGGGATCCAGGCCGGACGATACCCAGACGTGACTGAATTGTCTGAGTCTCGCTCCCACTGGCCCCACCTCCAGGTCGCGCAGTCCACCGTCATGCGTACCTGAAGCAGGCTTTTGTTCCTGGGAACTTGCAGCGGCAGGTTTCTTGGACTTAACTTGACCTCCCCTTAAGAAGGTATTGGACGGTCTGGCCTTTCTAGGCTTGTTAGGCCGAAAGGACTGTGTTGCTGAAGAAGAGAAGGATTTCTTCAGAGCAGGTGCAGTTGAGGAAAGAAACGGAGACTTACCCGCTGTAGCCGTGGATATCCACGCGTCTAAAGCTTCCCCAAAGAGATCCTGACCTGTATAGGGTAGGGACTCCACACTCTTTCTGTATTCCGTGTCAGCTGGCCACTGCCACAGCCACATTCCCCGACGAGCTGAAACAGACATGGAAGATATTCCCGTAGCCATGGAACCCAGGTCTTTCATGGATTCTACCATAAAACCTGCTGAATCGTGAATGTTGCGTAAAAAATAATGCAACATCACCCTTATCCATTGTATCCAAATCCTCTAGTAAGGTAACCGACCACTTTACTATAGCTTTTGCAATCCATGCACTAGCAATAGTGGGACGCAATATGGCCCCTGAAGCAGTGTACATTGATTTAAGTGTGTTATAATTTTTTCGATTAGCTGACTCCTTTAAGGCAGTAGATCCTGGAACAGGTAAAACCACCTTCTTTGAGAGTCTGGACACAGATGCGTTAACAATCGGCGGGTTTTCCCATTTTTTTCTATCCTCAGGGAAAGGAAACGCCATCTGTACCCGTTTAGAGATCTGGGATTTTTTTCTCAGGGTTTTCCCATGCTTTCTCAAATATAGCATTCAATTCCTTTGACGCAGGGAAGGTTAGTGAGGCTTTTTTATTTTCAATGAAAAAAGCCTCCTCAACCTGCTCAGGTGTGGTATCATTAATATGTAACACACACCCTGATAGTCTCTATCATCAATTGCACCCCCTTTGCAAGAGATGCAGACCCCCGCAATACATCCCCATCACCGTCTGTGGTGTTAGTATCGGTATCCGTGTCACATGCACAAGCGCACATTTGTGGGGGTATATGATGGAGCGTCCTGAGGTACCAGAAATGGGCCATACTGCCATAGAGTTCAGTAATACCTGGGTTGCAGATTCATTACTTGCAACCCTGTCAGAAATCTGAGAAATCCAAGATTTGATAGAGGATAACCACTCGGGCTCCCTTGCTGGTATCTGTGCTACACCAGTGCTATCCTGATTACATTGAAAGGGATCATCCCGTGAGGACAAATCCTCTGCAGCATATGACATTGTCCCTGGACATAGCTAAAGGAGACCACCAAACAATCCACACACAAACACAGGGGATGGCAGAGTTTTCCCCCCAAGAATGGCAAGAGAGACACAGAGATGGGAGCCAACCCACACACAGCGCTTTTATACCAAAGGAGACCCCTTTTCAGCGCTGACTGTGTACTTAATAGGATACACAGTCGTATTGCAGCCTCCCCCCCTTCTACAACCTCCTGATACCGTTTGTAGATAGCTGGAGTTGCTGTGGAGGGACCTGATTCTCATTGTCAGCGCTGTGCTGGACCAGCGTAGGGTGTCGCGCTGGCTCAGGGCACCCCTCATAGCGCCGCACCATGTACCGCTGAGCCTTAACTGCGCTCCTACCCTGATACCGCCATCGTCACATTGGCCCCCCGCTTGCTAGGGGGGTCGGTGTCTCACTCGCCAGTTTCTTCAGCTCTGCAAGGGGGTGGCGGCATGCTGCTGGGGCGAGCGGTCCCCGGTGGAGAACGATCAGACCCCTCTGGAGCTCAGTGTCCAGTCAGCGGAGACAGTGGTTCAGACCCCGCAGGGCGGATACTGCTCCCCACCTCAGTCCCTCGCTGCAGGAAAGCTGTTTTTTTCAGAAAAACTCAGGAGAGCTCCCCTAGCTCTGACCGGCTCCCCCGGGCACATTTTCTAAATGGAGTCTGGTAGGAGGGGCATAGAGGGAGGAGCCATCCCACACTCTCAAACTCCTAAAGTGCCAATGGCTCCTGGTGGACCCGTCTATACCCCATGGTACTAATATGGACCCCAGCATCCTCTAGGACGTAAGAGAAAAAGCTGTTTTTCAGAAGAAAGAATAATTGAAGACTTCAAGGGCTGCAGCAGTGATAGATGTCAGTCAGACATCCCCTGCTGCAGCTCCATCACTCCCCCAGCGACGCTGTATACTCCCGCGCCCTGGTTGCCGGGTCACTGCAACAGAGGCTCTGGTGTTCTTCCCTACGTTAGTCACACACTTGCCGCTCTCTCCTGGATCGCGTGACCGCATTCAAAGGGGAGGTAAGGGGTCTCTTTGGCCCTCTGTAATCACGATCCAGCACGGCCGTGGTAGGCAGGCCGTGCGCACTGGCATGGACACTGTAAGGGGCAGCCGCTCCACTAGCCTCTGGGATACAGGTGGGGTTTTGTCTCTGTAAAACCCGTTTCATTACAGCCGGCAGCGCTCGTGGGGAAGCCAGCAGGGCGATAAGGCCTGACCTGTAGCCCCTCCCCCAGCCCCAGGGCGCCATTTGGGTAAATGTTCTCGCCCTGGTCCTGCATGTATATCTCCCTCACTCCCTGTCAGCCGCCATTACACGGAGCTGCGCTGTTCCTGGGACTGCTTGGGCAAATCCTCCTCTGTAAAGCTGCCTGCTCATCAGTGCTATGCATTTTACAGGACCCTTGAGTATTCTACCTGTCAGTGGACAGTGTTAGTTAAGAAAGAGTGCATACAGTCAGGGTTGTGTAGTACAAACACCCTGTGATATACATCCAGTATTTACTGTGTTTTGTTATATCTACTGTTTACATATATACCTATATAGCTATACTGAGTATCACTTTGTGTTGCTAGTCCAGTGCAGTTTTATTGTTTGGTATAACTTCTGCATTGTACATTTGTGACTCCTATATTCTGTAACCTGAGGGGGCTAAGTGCATCAGGTTTGCTAACTGATATAGGTATTTCACAAGATATACTTATTGTGTATTTTTCTTTGTGATTTATAGTCACCATATATCTCTTTGATTCCCGGTTTGTGCTGACAGGAAAGTCACACTACACCGGGAGTACTTGCTAGGTATATCGCTGCTAATTTTGTACTAGGTTGCCTGATATTGAGCTTATCATTATGTTAGCTACACGGGGCAACGGAACTGGGGCTTCTCCCACATTGCATGGAGGTGATGATGCAGACACTTTTGAGGAAAACATGGCAGCAGAGAGTTCAGGTTCTGGGGGTT
Source organism: Pseudophryne corroboree (assembly GCF_028390025.1). NCBI lineage: Eukaryota > Metazoa > Chordata > Amphibia > Anura > Myobatrachidae > Pseudophryne > Pseudophryne corroboree. Next base: position 683,836,319 of record NC_086444.1, read on the forward strand.
CCTTACCTCCCAGTGGGTCTGTATCACCGGGGGCCAATAATGACCCACCTTGGGCTACCTTCTCCACGTTATTAAATACTCTGGTAACAAAACTTACGCCCCCTGCGGGACCTCCTATGCCAGTGCAACAGTTTATGGTCCCTGCAGTCAATCTGCCATGGGCAGATCAAATTGCATCTCAGTTACAGCACTTGAACTGATCGCTGACTAAAAATAAGTCTCACTTTCGCCCACCTAAGACTAAGACGTCTTCTAAACGGCCCGATACTTCCTCACAATCCACCGCTGTTCTGGACACATCCTCTGAGGAGGATGGTGCATATACTGACCCCACAGACACTGACTCTGATGCTTCTGATGGGGAAGGGAAGTCACTGGTGGATGTCCCTGATTTGATTGAGGCTATCAGGCTCATTCTTCAAGTCTCTGATGAACCTGAGCCTGAGGCTGCCTCTAAAAATCGGACAGATTTAAACGTAAGAAGGCGGTTAAACAAGTTTTACCTCATTCTCAACACCTGGCTGACATACGTCAGGAATCCTGGGATAATCCGGGAACAAGAGTCACACTGCATAAGAGACTGTTGACTCGCTATCCTCTCTCTACGGAGCTAAGTATAAATTGGGGAAACTCCTCCACCTGTAGATTCTCAGGTGTCAAGACTGGTAGTTTCTTCAGCTCTGCCAGTGACTACCATCACCTCTCTGAAGGAACCGACGGATAGACGTGTGGAGGGTTGTTTAAAAGCTATTTACACCCTAACGGGGTGTAGACCAGCCATTGCAGTGACATGGGCTGCTGAAGCTGTTGAAGCATGGGCTCAGAAGCTAGAGGCGGAGCTACCTTCTAACGATTCTGATCATGCTAGACAATGTTTCTAATATATTGCCACGGCTTCTGTTTACCTTAAGGAGGCGGCTTCCGATGAAGGGGTGCTGGCGGCCAAGGCTGCCACTACGTCCATCTTGGCTCAACGTATCCTTTGGTTGAGATCCTTGTCGGTGGTTATGGATTCTAAGAAAACTCTGGAGGTGCTTCCTTTTAAGGGAGACATTCTTTTTGGAGAAGCCCTCAATATGATTGTGGCTGACCTGGTTTCTGAGCTTGCCTACTAAGTACGGCTCCTTCTGCACCAAAGGCTAATAGTACTTTCTCTCGGCCCTTACGTCCTCCAGGAAAAGCAAAAGGTCAGGTGTACCCAAAACAAACTCGTACTTCCACACCTGCCAAGCCCAGACCAAAGCGAGCCTAGGCTGCCCGTCAGCCTGCTTCCAAAACTGAAAAGCCTGCCGCATGACAGACGGGCGTCCCCCTGGGGGATCCCAGGGTGGTAGGCCGGCATCTAGGTTTTGCCCAGGAATGGTTGAAGACCACTTCAGATGCCTGGGTAAGGAAATTCGTCACGGGGTTATGCCGTATCCTTCAAGAAACGTCCCCCTCATCGATTTTGCCTGACAGACGTCCCTTTGGACCCGGTGAAGGCAAACACTCTTCATTCAGTAGTACAATCCCTTCTGACCACAGGAGTGGTAGTACAGGTGCCTCTGGCTCAGAGAGGCAAGAGGTACTATTCACCCCTGTTTCTAGTCCCGAAACCGAACGGGTCCTCGTGGCCCATTCTCAATCTCCTTGAACAAGTATGTGAGGGTCTCCAAGTATCGTATGGAAACTCTACGCTCTATTGTCCTGGCATTGGAGCCTGGGGACTAAATGGTCTCCTGGACATACAGAATGCCTACCTGCATATTTCTATTTCAATGTCACATTAGCAGTACCTGAGGTTTGCGGTGGGCAACCTTCATTACCAATTTCGGGCGTTACCTTTTGGTTTGACAACGGCTCTGCGAGTTTTCACCAAATTAATGGCGGTAATGACGGCTGTAGTCCACTGTCAAGGGGTCGGGATCTTGCCGTATCTGGACGATTTGTTGATCCTGGCAAATTCCCCCAAAATTCTCCTGCGTCATCTAGATCTAACTGTCCAGTTCATGAAAGCCCATGGGTGGCTAGTCAACTGGAAGAAATCTTCCCTGGTTCCTGCTCGGAGCATGGTGCACCTGGGAGCGTTATTGGACACTCACAACCGGTGGTTGTTCTTGTCTCAGGAGAAAATCCTTAAGCTTCAGGACATGATTCAATGCTTCCTATCTTGTCCGCAAGTGTCGATACATTCGGCAATGCAAGTGCTAAGTCTCATGGTGTCGGCTTTCGACATGGTGGAGTACGCTCAATTCCATTCTCGCCCTCTGCAGAAGTTAATTCTTGCCATATGGGACGGCCTGCCTCACCGGATCAGATCTCAAATGATCTCCTTGTCTCCGGAGGTCCGCCAGTCACTGAGCTGGTGGCTTCAGGACCATCGATTGAGTAGAGTTCATCCCTTCTGGATATCCAACTGGGTCCTGCTGACGACGGATGCCAGTCTGAGAGGTTGGGGCGCGGTGTTGGAACAACACTCCCTTCAGGGTCAGTGGACCGAGGAGTCTCTACTCCCATTAAACATTCTGGAACTGCGGGCTGTGTTCAATGCACTGAACCTGGCCCAGCATTTGTTACAGAACAGACCTGTTCAAGTATAATCGGACAACGCCACCACGGTGGCTTACATCAATCAACAAGGTGGCACTTGAAGCCAGATGGCAATGAGGGAAGTATCACGGATTCTTCAGTGGGCAGAACGCCATCTGCCAGCCATATCTGTAGTGTTCATTCTGGGGGTCCTAAACTGGGAAGCGTACTTTCTCAGTCGTCAGGACGTACACGCCGGAGAGTGGATCCTCCATCCAGAGGTGTTTCAACTTCTCATGGACAAGTAGGGCCTTCCAGATGTGGACCTGATGGCGTCTTGACACAATCACAAGGTTCCGGTCTTCGGAGCAATGACAAGGGATCCTCAAGCAGCACCCGTGTACGCTCTGGCAATTCCATAGAACTTTCGGCTGCCGTATGTGTTCCCACCGGTGTCAGTCCTGCCCAGAGTAATACGGAAGTTCAAGCAAGAAGGAGGAAACCTACTTCTGATCACTCCAGCGTAGCCCAGACGGCACTGGTTCTCCGATCTACAGGGCCTCTTGCTAGATTGTCCCCTTCTACTTCCACAACGACCAGACCTCCTCATTTAGGGCCCTTGTGCTTACCAGGACTTGGCCCGTCTGGCTTTGATGGCGTGGCTCTTGAAGCATCCGTCTTGAGTGCCAAGGGTTTTTCTGAGGCGGTCATTCAAACTATGTTGAAGGACCGTAAGCCGGCTTCTGCTTGGATTTACCATAGGGTCTGGAATTCTTACGTTACTTGGTGCACGTCTCATAATCATGACGTTTTCAAGTTTATACAACTGGGCATGGACTTAGACCTTTGTCTGGCCTCCCTCAAGGTTTACATTTCTGCCTTGTCGGTTTGGTTTCAGAGAATGATTGCTGCCCTACCGGATGTTCATACTTTCACTCAGGGTGGGCTGCGGGTTCAGCCTCCTTATGTACCACCCGTAGCCCCTTGGGATCTGTCGGTGGTTCTGGAGGCCTTGCAAGAGTCTCCATTTGAACCTCTTGCGTCTGCAGACCTTAAGTGGCTTTCCCTTAAGGTTTTGTTTTTGCTGGCTATCGCTTCAGCTAGAAGGGTCTCGGACTTGAATGCCTTATCCTGTAAATCCCCCTATATGATTTTTCACCGTGACCGGGCGGTTCTTAGAACGCGCCTGGGTTATTTACCCAAGGTGGTGTCTTCCTTCCACCTTAATCAGGAGATTGTGGTTCCGGCTTTTAGTTCTCCTGAGTTGACTTCCAAAGAGCGGTCTTTGGATGGGGATCCGGTCTCTAAGTCGACAGTAACTAGGTCGACAATGTCTAGGTCGACCACTATTGGTCGACAGTAACTAGGTCAACAGGGTGTCTAGGTCGACAGGGTCTTTAGGTCGATATGTTCTAGGTCGACAGGTCAAAAGGTCGACATGAGTTTTTAATGTTATTTTGGTGTCGTTTTCTTTGTAGAGTGACCGGGAACCCCAATTAGTGCACCGCATCCCCTCTAGGGATGTACTTTTCCGTCCAGTGACATGCCGGCGCATTGCGACCCGTGCGCATGCGCAATACAGACCTAATCGCATGGCTGAAAAAACTGCAGCATACGAACGGGTCTGAATAAGGCCCATGGTTTTGCCCATTAGCTAACAAATTTGCTGCTGTGATCAGGTCTGAATTAGGCCCTTGATCCAGATAAAAGAGTTAACTTCAGTCACTTGAGCAAGGGCTGTGACTACAGCTGGGCACATACTAACTATGGAGCCTTGTGGAGCCCAGTGTACCTCGCAGAAAGAGATTTAACAACGGTAAGTTCTTACCATTAATCTCATTTTCTGCTGCAGGGTACACTGGGCTCCACAAGGATTAACATTGGGAATGTCCTAAAGCAGTTACTTATGGGAGGGGACGCACTGTAGCGGGCACAAGAACCCGGCGTCCAAAGGAAGCATCCTGGGAGGCGGAAGTATCGAAGGCATAGAACCTTATGAACATGTTCACTGAGGACCACGTAACCATCTTGCACAATTGTTCAAGGGTCAACCACGGCGTGCCACCGAAGAAGGTCCAACAGACCGAGTAGAATAGGCTTTAATGGTAGCAGGAGCTGGAAGGCCAGTCTGTACATAAGCATGTGCAATTACCATTCTAATCCATCTGGCCAAGGTCTGCTTGTTAGCAGGCTAGCCACGTCAGGCACGTTTGTGAAATCCAAACAATACAAAGAGAGAATCAGTCTACCTAATGGAGGCAGTTCTTTTCACACAGATACGGAGAGCCCGTACCACATCCAAAGGGGTGTGGTATTGAAGGTCGACAGTAACTAGGTCGACCACTATTGGTCGACAGTAACTAGGTCGACAGGGTGTCTAGGTCGACAGGGTCTTTTGGTCGACATGTTCTAGGTCGACAGGTCAAAAGGTCGACATGAGTTTTTTTATGTTATTTTGGTGTCGTTTTTCTTGCTAGATTGTCCTCTTCTACTTCCACAACGACCAGACCTCCTCGTTTAGGGCCCTTGTGACCAGGACCATTCATGGAGAGTTTTACTAAAAACTTGTCTTGGATGACTTGGAACAAATGGAAAAGAAAAAGTATGTGAGAAAATGGAATCTCAATAGAAAAGAACGAGCAAGGAAGATCAACAGATTATCAAACCTTCAGACAAGGGTGGTAGTATAGTAATTATGGATCAAACCTGTTATGAGGAGATTTATCATCATTTACATAGCGAAACCTGTAAGAAATTGTGTACGGACCCCACTGTCAGAATCACACAGAATTTCAACCAACTTCTTAAAGTTCATGAGGAAAAACTCACTATTACTTAAGAAGAGAGATTTTCTACGTGTCACCAACCCCACCTCATCCACGATTTACATCCTACCGAAAATTCATAAAAGCACTACCAAACCCATGATGGTCATACCATCATATCTGGAACCAACAGCCTAACAAGCAATTTATCATTATACATCGATCATTACTTACAGCTAATAGTCAGCACCATTCCTTCTTATCTCGAGGATTCTAGGGATGTACTTTTGAAATTACGGAATATCAAATGGGAAGCAGACATGTATATGATTTTGGCTGACATTATGTCTTTATACACCATCATCAATCATTCACAAGGTTTGGATGCAATTGATTGGTTCCTTTTGAAAACAGAACTATCAAGAAAAAATACATTTTCTAAAAGATGGTATACTGTTCATTTTGAAAAAGAACTTTCTATTTCAATTGAGATTTCTTTTTACAGTTAATTGGGAACCCAGTTTCGCGAACGTATTCCTTGCGAAATGGGAAGAAGATACCATCTATAACAGTACATTCTGGGGGAGGAATCTGGTATCGTTACATAGACAACACTTTATTCTTTTGGAAGGGAGACTTGGAGGATCTACAAACTTTCTGTACAACACTCAACAGCAACTCATTGAATCTCCATTTGACTTTTGACATTAGTAAGGTAGAAATCAATTTTTTGGATCTTACAGTATATAGTCAAAATTTAAGTATTCAAATGAAGAACTACAGGAAACCCACAGACACCAACAGTTACATTGACCGAGACAGCAAACTTCTTTTTAGATGTTTGGATGGTGTCCCTAAGGGTCAATTTCTACGCGTTAAGAGGAACTGCACCAAAACCGCAGTCTGAGAAGAACAGATGAAGAACTTCCTCTCTCACGGTTATGACAAAGAAAGGATCAAAGAAGTTAAAGAGTCAGTCCTTGAGAGTGATATGAATTTATTATTACAGCCAAGGACCACCATTACTGCCAAAAAACAAGACTTTGCCTTCATCACACTGTATGGTTTGCATCATAAAAAAATGGAGAACATCTTTAAGAACCATGGGCATGTTTTACAGAAAGATCCCATCTTATCAGAAGTCCTTCTGTCTAAACCACAGTTCATTTATAGAAGAGCCAATAACTTTCAGAAATTACTAGTTATGAGCTCTCTACCTAACAACAAACCAGAACACATTAGAACTAAGGGATTCCATCATTGTGGATGTTGCACCATGTGCAAGACCATTACAAGCAGCACATCAAAATATCAGCTTCAAGATCTGAAAAAAACCTACAAAATAAAAGAATTCATAACCTGTCACACTTCGAATGTCGTTTATCTTTTGGAGTGCACATGTGGACTGTTCTATGTTGGTAGAACCTCTAGAGCATTAAAAACAAGAATGAGTGAACATTTGAGGAATATAAAAAAAAGAACTAGAAACACACTCCTCAGAACACTTCAAAATAAAACACAACTGTTCTGCAAATCAAATAAAAAATTTCATTGGAATTGAACATGTCAAAAAGACACAGAAAAATTGTGATGAGGAAACAAGATTGGCCAGTAGAGATGGAATGGATTTTCAAGCTTAAAACTCTAGTTCCCAGAGGCTTAAATAAAGATTTTGAGCTCAAGTGGTTTTTGGGATCTTGATACATTCTTTCTTCTATTTCCTAAGACATATCATTTTATTATCCCTCTGTTGTTATCATCATTCCCCTATGTCTATAGATACTGTACTTCAGTTTCCTCAATTATTTTTTATTGGTACCCCTTTTATCGCGGTATCCTTCATTAATTTGTATCCATTTATTATTTTTCATGTATGGCGTCCTATTGGAATACTACGCATCTTCAGAACTTTCTATCCCATTTCCAATATGGAGGACATTGACTCTCAGGATTAATAAAGATGGGCGCAGTGAATAAAAGATCCCCAGGACCGGGACATGTGACTACAACTTTTCCTACTAGCAGCGACCGTAAGTGATCATCGATCCGGAAGTTGACGCCGATATCGGATATGGCAGCACCGCAGACTTCCACCTTTTTGTAATAAATAGTCACCTTGTCCCACCATGCACCAGCCTTGACAAAGAGCAGCCTGCTCAAAACGCGTCGGCAGCACCAGTGCATGTACAGCGATACCTACATTAGGAACAAACCTACTTTGGACTGACCGGTGGAACAAGCTTTGGAGCCCAGCAGGGTGTGATTTCCATACACCCTGCCATTACACCTGTGCGGCTCCATATCCCCACTCCAGGTATGTTCTATCAGTGACATTAAGGATTTTATGTTTTGTATATTATTTGTTATATGTGTATATTTATTTTGTGTATGCATATCACCCTAGCACCTTTTGTCTATTAAATACTCTTTTAATCATAGAGTATCTGTGAATGTGACACACCTAGCGCCAATGGGGAGGATACTACTGTCCACATTTCTCTTAAGGCCCAGGGCACTTAAGACAGGGGGGTTCCGATGGAAGGTGGGGGATGTATATTAAATTGTGCATACCTCCAAACATGTCCCATTTCGGGAGGGACAAAAAGCTCTCTACCTTGACTTCCCACTTAATATATGATTGGCATCACCTGTGTTGAACTATTTAATTGAAAGGAACTTCAACAGAGGTGATTGCAATCATAAATTAAGAAGGAAGTCCAGGTAGAGAGCATTTTGTCCCTCCTAGAATGGGTCATGGTGGGAGGCAGTGGCGTAACTACTGCCCCCGCAGCCCTCGCGGTGGCTTGGGGGCGAGGGGCTGCGGGGGCGGCACTGATTTAGCACAGATTGACATGCGGACGAGCGTCCGCATGTCAATCTGCTCCTACTAACCCTCCCTGCCGTGTTGGAGGGACACGGAGGGCACAGCGTGCGCCTCTCCTGTGTCCCTCCTGCATCATCTCCGGCGGCCGCGGGTCTAATAGAAGAAGTGCCGGTTCGTGAGCCAATCAGAGCTCACGAACGGCACTTCGTTTATTAGACCCGCGGCCGCCGGAGATGATGCAGGAGGGACACAGGAGAGGCACGCGCTGTGCCCTCCGTGTCCCTCCAACACAAACCAGCGGGGGAGCAGCGGCGGCGGGGGCATATATGGCACTGGGGGGGAATATCTGGCACTGGGGGCATATGTGGCACTGGGGGTTGGGGGAATCTGGCACTGGGAGCATATCTGGCACTGGGGGGGAATATCTGGCACTGGGGGCATATGTGGCACTGGGGGGAATATCTGGCACTGGGGGGCATATTTGGCACTGGGGGGGGGAAATCTGGCACTGGGAGCATAGCTGGCACTGGGGGGGAATATCTGGCACTGGGGGCATATGTGGCACTGGGGGGGGGGGATATCTGGCAGTGGGGGCATATGTGGCACTGAGGGGGACTATCTGGCACTGGGGGCATATGTGGCACTGGGGGGGTATATGTGTACCTGGCACATAGGGGGGGGCTATATTGTGCACTGGGGTTATGTGAGTACCTGGCACTGTGGGGTAATATCTGGCACTGGGGACATATGTGGCACTGGGAGCACAGCCCTAGCAACAAGCACTACCCCCTAGCAACGAGCATGACACCCAGTGCATGAAACCCCTGGCAACGAGCATGACACCCAGTGCATGAAACACCTGGCAACGAGCATGACACCCAGTGCATGAAACCCCTGGCAACGAGCATGACACCCTGAGCATGAAAACCCCTGGCAACGAGCAGGTAATTTAAAAGTAATTAGAAGCCTTACTGTAGGACTTAATGTGTAATGGGCATTACGGTGTGTGGCATAATGTATCACGGACATTGCGGTGTGTGTCATAATGTGTCACAGGCATTACGGTGTGTGGCATACTGTATCACGGGCATTGTGGTATGTGGTATAATGTCTCAGGGTCATTGCAGTGTGGCATAATGTATAACGGGCATTGCGGTGTGTAGCATAGGGTATAACGGGCATTGCGGTATGTGTCAGGCATTACGGTGTGTTGTATACTATATCACGGGCATTGTGGTATGTGGTATAATGTATCAGGGGCATTGCAGTGTGTAGCATAATGTATAACGGACATTGCGATTCCTGTCATAATGTGTCAGGCATTACGGTGTGTTGTATACTATATCACGGGCATTGTGGTATGTGGTATAATGTATCAGGGGCATTGCAGTGTGTAGCATAATGTATAACGGGCATTGCGATTCCTGTCATAATGTGTCGGGGGCATTACGGTGTGTGGCATAATGTGTCGGGGGCATTATGGTGTGTGCATATTGTGTCATGTGCATTATTGTGTGTGGCATAATGTCTAAGGGCCATTGCAGTATGTGGCATAATGTATACTGGGCATTACTATAAGGAGGAAAAATTACAAATAATGTAAGGGGCATGAATCAGGATTATTTTTCTTTCCAGCGGTGGCTAACGTCTGGGCGTGCAGGTTGGAAAACTGGGGTATAACGTAGTCTTTTCCTGTAATGCCACGCCCCTTTATGTGAAGCCACGCCCATCCCAACGAAGCCACACACCCCTATTTTGCAGCGCGCGCCGAATTATGGGGGATAGGGGGAGGGGGGGGGGCGAAGAATTTTTTGGCTTGGGGGAGAAAAATTTCTAGTTACGCCACTGGTGGGAGGTACAGATTGTGTATATTACATTTAAACCATTGGTGTATATTAGTTTTAACTAATAGTCTAAAAATGCCCGAGTACTGTTTATAGCTCCATCTAATTGAAAGACAACTATTTTTTTTTTAAATTATGTTTATTAAGAAAGAAAGAAAACGAAAACGCACACATCTTCACAATAATTGCAAGATAATGACAATAGAAAAATATAAGGATAACAATAGAAAACGAGATTTATGGTAAGAACTTACCTTTGTTAAATCCTCCACTGAGCTCCACAAGGATTGGACAATGGGGTGTAGAGTAGGATCTTGATCCGAGGCACCAACAGGCTCAAAGCTTTGACTGTTCCCAGAATGCACAGCGCCGCCTCCTCTATAACCCCGCCTCACTGCACAGGAGCTCAGTTTTAAGTTAACCAGCCTAATGCAGTAGCAGGAAAAGAGACGACAATGGTTAGTAGCCACATACACCACACTCTCATGACAAGAGAAGTGTCAGCGGCTAATGCCATACCAACCCAAAGAAGCTAAGTGCGTCAGGGTGGGCGCCTTGTGGGGCCCAGTGTACCTCGCAGAAAGAGATTTAACAAAGGTAAGTTCTTACCATAAATCTCATTTTCTGCTGCGGGATACACTGGGCTCCGCAAGGATTGGACAATGGGGATGTCCTAAAGCAGTTCCTTATGGGAGGGGATGCACTGTAGCGGGCACAAGAACCCAGCGTCCAAAGGAAGCATCCTGGGATGCGGCAGTATCGAAGGCATAGAACCTTATGAACGTGTTCCCGGGGGACCACGTAGCCGCCTTGCACAATTGTTCAAGGGTCGTACCACGTTGGGCCGCCCAAGAAGGTCCAACAGACCGGGTAGAATGGGCCGTAATGTGAGCAGGAGCTGACAGACCAGCCTTCACATAAGCATGTGCAATCACCATTCTAATCCATCTGGCCAGGGTCTGCTTGTGAGCAGGCCAGCCACGTTTGTGAAATTCAAACAAAACAAAGAGAGAATCAGTTTTTCCGAATAGAAGCAGTTCTCTTCACGTAGATACGGAGAGCCCGTACCACATCCAAAGACTGCTCTTTGGGAGACAAATCAGGAGAGACAAAGGCCGGAACCACAATCTCCTGATTAAGGTGGAACGAAGAAACCACCTTAGGTAAATATCCGGGACGAGTCCTAAGAACCGCCCGGTCACGGTGAAAAATCAGATATGGGGAACTACAAGACAAGACAAGGCACCCAGATCCGACACTCTTCTAGGAGAGGCAATAGCCAGCAAGAACACCACCTTAAGGGAAAGCCACTTTAGGTCAGCTGAACCCAGGGGTTCAAACGGAGGCTCCTGCAACGCCTCCAAAACCACCAACAAGTCCCAAGGATCCACAGGCGGGACATAGGGAGGTTGGATACGCAACACACCCTGAGTGAAAGTATGAACATCAGGTAGAGTCGCAATTTTTCTCTGAAACCACACCGACAAGGCCGAAATATGAACCTTGAGGGAGGCCAGACGCAGGCCTAAATCTAGGCCCTGCTGCAGAAAAGCCAAAAGTTTGGCTGTACTAAACTTGGAAGCATCATAATTATTAGATGCGCACCAAACAAAGTAGGAATGCCAGACCCTATAGTAAATCCGAGCAGAAGCCGGTTTCCGGGCCCGCAACATAGTTTTAATGACCTCTTCAGAAAAACCCTTAGCCCTCAAGACGGAAGCCTCAAGAGCCACGCCGTCAAAGACAGCCAGGCTAGGTCCTGGTAGACACAGGGGCCCTGAACGAGAAGGTCTGGGCATTGTGGAAGCAGAAGTGGACGCTCTGATGATAGGCCTTGCAGGTCTGAGAACCAGGGCTGTCTGGGCCATGCCGGAGCAATGAGAAGCAAATTCCTTTTTCTTGCTTGAACGTCCGAATTACCCTGGGCAGGAGTGACACCGGAGGGAACACGTACGGCAGCTGAAACATCCACGGCACCACCAGCGCATCCACGAATGCTGCTTGAGGATCCCTTGTCCTTGCTCCGAAGACCGGAACCTTGTGATTGTGTCGAGACGCCATCAGATCTACATCTGGAAGACCCCACTTTTCCACTAGGAGTTGAAACACTTCTGGATGGAGGCTCCACTCACCGGCATGCACGTCCTGACGACTGAGAAAGTCCGCTTCCCAATTCAGGACTCCCGGAATGAATATTGCCGATATGGCCGGTAGATGGCGTTCCGCCCAACGTAGAATCTATGAGACTTCCGTCATTGCCAAACGGCTTCGAGTGCCACCTTAATGATTTATGTAAGCCACTGTGGTGGCGTTGTCTGACTGTATTTGAACAGGACGGTTCTGAATTAAATGCTGGGCCAGGTTCAACGCATTGAAGACCGCCCGCAATTCCAGAATGTTGATCGAGAGGAGAGATTCCTCCTTGGTCCACCGACCCTGAAGGGAGTGTTGCTCCTGCACCGCACCCCAACCTCTTAGACTGGCATCTGTCATCAACAGGACCCAGTTGGATAACCAGAAGGGACAGCCCCTGCACAACTGTTGGTCCCGGAGCCACCAAAGTAGCGACAGACGGACCTCTGGAGTCAGTGAGATCATGTGAGACCTGATCCGGTGAGGCAGGCCATCCCACTTGGCTAGAATCAGCCTCTGGAGGGGGCGAGAATGAAATTGAGCATACTCCACCATGTCGAATGTTGAGACCATGAGGCCCAGCACCTGCATCGCCGAATGTATCGACACTTGCGGACGAGAAAGGAAGCAACGAATCCTGTCCTGAAGCTTCAGGACTTTCTCCTGAGACAAGAACAACCTCTGGTTGTGAGTGTCTAACAGCGCTCCCCGGTGCACCATGCTCTGAGCAGGGACCAGGGAGGATTTCTTCCAGTTGATGAGCCACCCGTGGGCTTGTAGAAACCGGACCGTCATATCCAGATAACACAGGAGAAGTTCTGGGGAATTTGCCAGGATTAACAAGTTGTCCAGGTACGGCAGTATCCTGACCCCTTGACGGAGGAGTACTACCGTCATCACCGCCATTACTTTGGTGAAAACTTGCGGAGCCGTTGTTAAACCAAAAGGTAATGCCCGAAACTGGTAATGAAGGTTGCCAATAGTGAACCTCAGGTATTGCTGATGTGACGCTGCTATAGGAATATGCAGGTAAGTATCCTGTTAACCAGGGAGACCATGTAGTCCCCAGGTTCCAAGGCCAGAACTATAGAGCGAAGGGTTTCCATACGGAACTTGGAAACCTTCATAAACTTGTTCAATGCCTTGAGGTTGAGAATGGGCCGGGAGGACCCATTCGGTTTCGGGACTAGAAACAGCGGAGAATAGTACCCCTGGCCCCTCTGAGCAAGAGGCACCTGTACTACAACTCCTGTATCCAGGAGGGTCTGTACCACCGAATGCAGAGTGTTTGCCTTTGTCTGGTCCGACGGGACATCTGTCTGGCAAAATCGATGAGGGGGTCAGTTTTTGAAGGCTATGGCGTAACCTCGAGTGACGACTTCCCGTACCCAGGCATCTGAAGTGGTCTTCAACCATTCCTGGGTATACCCCAGAAGCCGGCACCCCACCCTGGGATCCCTCAGAGGGAGGCCCGCCCCATCATGCGGCAGGCTTATCGGTCTTGGAAGCTGGCTGACGGGCAGCCCAGGCTCTTTTGGGCTTCGGCTTACCAGGTTTGGAAGTGCGGGCCTGCTTGTGGCACGCCTGACCTTTTGCTTTACCTGAAGGGCGAAAGGACGTACCTTTAGCCTTCAACACAGAAGGAGCGGTATTTGGTAGACAGGCAATTTTGGCAGTAGCCAAGTCAGCCACTATCTTATTTAAGTCCTCCCCAAACAGAATATCTCCCTTGAAAGGGAGTACCTCCAGGGTTTTTCTAGAGTCCAGATCCACAGACCAGGATCTCAGCCACAATATCCGGCGAGCCAGGACTGACGTAGTAGAGGCCTTGGCTGCTAGGATACCGGCATCCGAAGCCGCCTCTTTAATATAGCGAGAAGCTGTGACAATATATGACAAGCATTGTCTAGCATGGTCAGAGGAGATTTCAGTATCTAACTCCAAGGCCCACGCTTCAATAGCCTCGGCAGCCCATGTAGCTGCAATAGTGGGCCTTTGCGCAGCACCCGTGAGGGTGTAAAACGCTTTCAGACAACCCTCCACACACTTATCCGTAGGCTCTTTTAGAGACGTGATGGTAGTGACAGGCAGAGCTGAGGAAACCACCATCCTGGCCACAGGTGAGTCCACTGGAGGAGGCGTTTCCCAATTCTTAGATAGCTCTGGCACCAGGGGATAGCGAGCCAGCATCTTCTTGTGAGGCACAAACTTTGTACCCGGGTTTTCCCAGGGTTCCTGACGTATATCCACTAGGTGGTCAGAGTGAGGTAAAACTCGTTTAACCACCTTCTGAAGCTTGAACCTATCTGGTTTCTTAGGAGGGACGGATGGCTCGGGATCATCCGTAATCTGTAGAATTAACTTAATAGCCTCCAAAAGATCAGGAACATCCACATGTGAACTACCCTCCCCATCAGCCGTATCTGAGTCAGATCCTGTGGGGTCAGTATACGTGCCGTCTTCATCAGACGAGGTGTCAGTGACAGCAGCGGATTGTGAGGAGACAAGCGCTCGCTTAGAGGACTCCTTGGACTTAGGCGAGCGATGGTCAGACTTTTTAGTAGTCAGGGACTGGTTCAACTTCTTTAACTGAGCAGATAAATCGTCTGCTCACGGCGGGTTAGCTGCAGGGACCACAAACGGTTGTACCGGCATTGGGGGTCCCATAGGGGGTGTTAGTTTATTAACTAGTGTATGCAGAAGCGTGGAAAAAGCGGCCCACGGTGGGTCAGTATGTGCCTCCGTTGCCACAGTCCCACTGGGGGGCAAGGAGCCCCCAGAAACAGAGCCCACAGCTGCTATATTCTCCTCATATGGGTCTGTGGCTTCAGCAACACCGGCAGTGTGTTCAGCCCCAGAACCGTTACCTTCAGAAGCAGACATGATATAACTTGCAATATCAGGTAACACAGTACAATTATCAGCAGCACTATGGCCCTCATTCCGAGTTGTTTGCTCGTTGACGATTTTCGCTATATTGCGATTAGTCGCTTACTGCGCATGTGCAAGGTTCGCAGAGCGCATGCGGTTAGTTATTTTACACAAAAGTTAGGTATTTTACGCACTGCATAACGAGGATTTTTCATCGTTCTGGTGATCGTACTGTGATTGACAGGAAGTGGGTGTTTCTGGGCGGAAACTGGCCGTTTTCTGGGCGTGTGCGAAAAAATGCTGGCGTGTCTGAAGAAACGGGGGAGTGTCTGGGCGAACGCTGGGTGTGTTTGTGACGTCAAACCAGGAACGAAACTGACTGAACTGATCGCAATGGCTGAGTAAGTCTGGAGCTACTCAGAAACTGCAAAGAAATTTCTATAAGCAATTCTGCTAATCTTTCGTTCGCAATTCTGCTATGCTAAGATACACTCCCAGAGGGCAGTGGTTTAGCGTGTGCAATGCAGCTAAAAGCAGCTAGCGAGCGAACAACTCGGAATGAGGGCCTATATCTCTAAACCCAAACCCCTGCGCAGTGTAGTCAGCACTAGCAGAGATAAAGGAGAGATATGGTGACTAAATCACAGAGAAAAATACGTAATACAGTATATCTTTGTGAAAATCCTATATTAGATAAAACCTGACGCACCAAGCCCCCACAGGTTATAGAATATAGGGATAGCAGGTTGAGTGAAAGACACGAAATGGACACCACTCAGCTATCAAATGCACACACAGATAGTCACAGTTTGTACAATGCAGAGGTTATTACTGACAATAATACTGCACTGGACTAGCTTACACAGCTATATAACAAATGATATAACAGTACACAGTAAGAACTGGATGTATATCACAAGGTAATTGTACTAGAAAACCCTGACTAAGTGCACTCTTTCTTACTAACACTGACTAAAAATGGCAGGTAGAATACTTAAGTGTCATGTAAAGTCACAGCACTGACAACCAGGCGGCTTTACAGAGGAGGATTTGCCCAAGCAGTCCCAGGAACAGTGAGCTGAGGGATAATGGCGCCGCAGACACTGACAGGGAGTGAGGAAAAGACAGATATGCAGCTCCAGGGCGGGAACACTTGCTAGAAATGGCGCCCTTGGGCTGGGGGAGGGGCTTCAGGTCTAAGCCTTATCCCCTCTGCTGGCAAAACCACTGGGTACTGTGGGCGATATAAGAATTGGTTTAGAGAGAAAACCTGACCTGCGCCCATGCCCTGGTGATCTAGTGGGATCGCCTGTATCCACAGTGTCCACCGCCAGCGCGCGCGGCCCGCCTCCCACTGACCGCGCCAGATCGCGATAAAGACCGGGTCCCGCAAGCGGGACCCACCTACCACCTCCCGAAGCGCGGCCACGCGATCCTGGAGAGCCCCAGCCGTGTGTGTCTAACGTGAAGAAAACCGGAGCCTCCGCTGTAGGTACCCGGCAACCAGGGCTCGGGAGTGTACAGCGCTGCTGGGGAGACAACACATTTACCACCGCTGCTGCCCTTGAAGTCTTCACTTTTTACCTCATAAAAAGCTTTTCTTAGGGCTGCCTGGAGCAGCCCCTCTGTTCAGTGCCTGCTTACTGCAGCACCAACTTACAAAACTGAGCTCCTGTGCAGGGAGGCGGGGTTATAGAGGAGGCGGCACTGTGCATTCTGGGAACAGTCAAAGCTTTGAGCCTGTTGGTGCCTCGGATCAAGATCCTACTCTACACCCCATTGTCCAATCCTTGTGGAGCCCAGTGTACCCCGCAGCAGAAATATTGACATGTAGGAATGTACATCATAGCATTTATTCAATACAAATCACAAGAGATAGCAAAGGAATACACGGCTCAAAACGTAAAGTAACTGTCTCAGTGACACTAAGAAGTCAAATGAGGTGGTCAGGGAAATATGGGAGCGGAGGTTAAAAGGGAAGTGAACCCCTCGTGAGAACCTCAGTATTGTACCATGTAGTATGTTTAACTACTTTGCGTATGTTATCACGAGTTGGTTGTGGTAGGGTTACAATGTAGGGCAACCATATTGTAAAGAATTTGAAAGAGTTGGATTCTGCTCTGAGAGAGCATTCTATCCAGTCCATTTGATAAAGATATGTCAATCTAGGGAGTAGAAAAGTTATAGGTATAGGGGTTCTATGTATCCACTGAGACAGTATGGTCTTTTTTGATGCTGCCACAATCCGTGCTAGTAACAGTTTATTACCTTGAGACAATGAAAAACAACTAATATCATACTGATTCCAGAAAGCCCAAATTAAGGTAGCTGTGAAAGAAATATTCAGATTTGTTGTGATGTAGTTACAAACATCTTTCCAGAACAATTGTATTACAGGGCATGACCAGAGGCAGTGGATAATATCGGCATCAGGTGAAGAACATTTAAAACATTGAGAGTTATCAGAGATGCCCGTAAGATATCTAAGACGAGGAGTGTAGTATGCCCTATACAAATTTTTTAAATGCATTTCTGCGTAGGAAGAGACTAAATATTTGTAAAGTAATAAGTGCCAATGTATTACAGTTTGTAAATCAATTCCTGGTAAGGTATCCGTCCATTTGGCCAGGCCAGTAGTTTGACAGTTCAAATCCATCTTAAGTCTGGTGTATGCATAAATAAAGGATGTGGAATAAGGAGAATGAGGTGTTAAGCGCAATTGGACGTCTAGGGGAAAGTTGTAGTCCGCTGCTTGTAAGCGTGTTATCAATCGCGTTGCAAAACTGTGGATTTGAAAAGATGAAAAAAGTGCAATATGAAGGTTAGGAAACTTGAGTTTTAATTGGGACAGGGTGAGTACTTCGGTACAGGTGACATTCAGTAGTTGATACACCAAACGTAAGCCATGAGAATACCAATTCTTAACAATCGCATCGGTCTCCCCGCCTTGAAAGTCTGAATTATGCAAGAGTGGTTGGAATAAGGAGCATACGGAAGATAGGTTACCATGGGGTTGCATAGATTGTTCCAGCGCCATATTAACATAGTTAGCAGAGCGTCCAACCCAGTCAATAGCATATCTGTAATTAGCAGCCAGGGAGTAGTCTTCTGGACATGGTAAATTCACTCCCCCCAGCGTTATCGGTTGTTTCAGTTTAAAAAGGGCTATCCGTGTGCGTTTATTCTCCCAAATAAAATTAGTAAGGGATGTTAAATATCGCGTTTAGTCAAAAGAAACGGAAGCATTTGGATCGGATATAGTAGGCGGGGAAAGGAAATCATTTTGTATAAGTGGTACCTACCTAAATATAAAATTGGTAAGCTTTGCCAACGTGTAAAATCATCTATAATTTTATTAATAGAGTGAGAAAAATTTAGTGCGTATAGATCGGCTAATCTGGATGAAAAACTTAAGCCTAAGTAGGTTATAAAGCCAGCGGCCCATTTGAAAGGGAATCGGGAGCCCCAATTTTGTTTAGCTTTGGGCCCCAGAGCCAATGCTTCTGTTTTATCAAAGTTAATTAGAAAGCCCGAGATCAAGTTAAAATCGTTGAGCATGGCCAATAGCTAGGGGAACGCCATTACGGGATCGCTAAAATAAAGTAACAGATCATCAGCAAAATCCGATTTATCCCTTCCCAAGTAACATCTTGCATGCAGGTGTGTATTAACGGGTCAAGGGCCAAATTAAAAAGTAGGGGAGAGAGGGGACATCCCTGGCACGTACCTCTTTGTAAAGAGAAGGAGGATGTGTTCAATCCATTAATAGTGAGGCATGTCTGGGGATTAGAATAAAGCATACGGAAGACCTTAATAAACTCCACTCCAAATTGTTGAGCGTGGAAGATTCCAAAGAAGTGTGCCCATGATACACGGTCGAACGCAGCAACTTACCACTTGCGCTTTAGATGTAGAGGATCCTTTGACGCTATGTATTGCTGCAATCAGGGTACGTGCGTTATGTACTGATGTTCTAGCTTTTACAAACCCAGTTTGGTCAGGATGTAAAATATGTTGTAGTATTAATTGGAGACGAGCGGCCAATAATTTGGTGAATAGTTTTAGGTACTGGTTTAGGAGAGATATAGGTCGATAAGACTGGACATATGCAGGGTCTTTACCTGGTTTTGGAAATACTACTATTCTAGCTTTGGTGAATCCGGAAGGGGGAGAGGATCCTTGCAATAATGAATTAAACATTGTTAACAAATAAGCCGACATGAGGAGCTAGCATTTTATAGTATTCTGCCCCGAACCCATCCGGGCCCGGTGTTTTCCCATTATGGAGTGACTTAATCAAATATAGCAAATCCGATTCCGTTACTGGTTCCGTCATTGATGCCCGTTCCTACTCCGTTAATGTGGGTAAATCTGCTTTATCCAGAAACGCCATACCCTCAGTGGGGTTATCGAAAAGTGCTGCATATAGATTTTTATAAGATTGTAAGAAAGTTTCAGATATGGTTTGTGTATCCATAGTTGAAGAACTTGGGTCTGTATGTGAGTTATGTGAGAAGGGGCTGTAAATGATCATACTAAGTTAGCCAACAATTTGCCTGACTTGTTACCACCATGAAAAAATTTGTTTCGTTGAACATCATAGGAAAAGCTAGCTCGTTCAGTGTATAATGCGTCATAAAGTTGCTTTGCGTCAGTGTCAGATCGTCTATTGTCTGGAAAATCACATAACACCATGGCGTCATAAGCCGCCGTCAGAGCTTTACTCAGATCGTGCAATTGAGCGTTCAATTGCTTGCGTTTTCTGGAAACATATTCTAGGATTTGTCCACGGACAACTGGTTTAGAAGCCGACCAAAACAAATTAATGTCATTGACATGAATTTTATTATCATTTACATAGTTAAGGAAGGCCTGGGTAAGAAACTGACTGAAGTCTGAGGAATGTGCCAGATAAGCAGGGAAACGGCAATTATAAGATCTAGGCAAAGGCGTATCTAAGGTGATCGAGATCCAAATTGGTGCATGGTCCGAGAGTGAAATGGGTTCTAGCTTAGCATCCACAATATGATGTAAAAGAGAATCAGAAATTAACCAAAAATCTAATCTAGAGGAGTGGTGAGGGTGGGAGTAGAAGGTGTATTCACGAGCGTCTGGGTTACGATGCCTCCAAGGGTCAGATAGTCGTAAAGAGGTGAGCAGTGTGAGGTTGGAGTGGCAACAGTAGATGTACCAGGCGTGGACGTCCTGTCTAGACCAGTCGACTGTACACAATTAAAGTCTCCTCCCATAATAATTTCTCCCTCCGCCCAACCATGTAATTTCGAGAATATATCAGAGAAAAAAGATGCATTAGGGCCGTTAGGGGCATAAATATTGACCACCGTATAGATAGTATTGAGTATCTTTAGTTTCAAGAAAAGGAAATCTACCCTCTTTATCAACTAAGCTATCTAAAATAGTGTCAAGGAGGGATTTATTAAGGATGGTCAGGACGCCTCTGCGTTTGGATGTAAAAGGAGCCGCTCTATATTCTCCCACCCACGTATCACGCAGCACATTAGGGTCCGAGACCTTCCAATGAGTTTCCTGTAATAACACTATGTCGGGTTTTAGCCGTTTCAAATAGGTAAGGAACTTTTTCCTCTTAATAGGGGTATTGAGTCCCTCGACATTCCATGATACTAACTTGAATCGTGATTGTATTATTGTGGAAGAGGCGCGGGTTAATGGCATTCAACCGATACCAACTCTAAGCCAATATCCGACTACAAAATGCCATAATAGTTGATCCCAACCCGTCTCAACGAGCGGGGCGTAGTGGATCAATGAAGAAAAATAAAAGAAAAAGAATTAAGTACATTCCTATTAAAATTCGTGAAGTATGTGTTTGTATAGTAATAAAGCTATAAACCAGGTTACAAAACAGTTTTAACATTTTAAGACCCCATGTGAGTGCCCTATGAAGTTTCGTCAGTATCCAAAAGGAAAACATTAAGATATGTGAGGAGGATATCCTCAAACATAGAATCCGAGAGCACCATAATATAAAGTAACATAAAAGGTGAGATAAGGGGAAGAGGGGAAGGTAAAGTACCCAGAAAAAAGATAGAAGGGGCAGCAGCAGGAGAAAAAAAGGAGTATAGAGGAAAGAACATAAGAGTGCAATAAGTACGAAATTGTTGTACATCAGATGGCATTAAACCCCAGCTGCAACAATAAACTATCGTCACAGTGCAGAAATATAACCGAATCAACATATCAAACAAAAAAACATCCATCGGTATCTTGAATGGACAAACCAAAAGGTGACAATTAACAAACTGGAAAAGGATATAAAGAGTCAGTCAGCATCATCTATACCAGAAAGTAGAGCCGTATCCAAAGAGTTCACAAAGTTTCTGGCCTCCTGTGCAGTTTCAAAAAGGTAAGATTTACCAACATGGGTGATTCTCAGCTTGGCCGGGTATAACAATGCAAATTGGTGACCTAGTTCAAACAGACGTTTACAGATTGGTGAAAACTCTCGTTGTCTCGCAGCAACTAGATAAGAAAAGTCCTGAAATAGTAGGATCTTGGAGTCTTGGTACCGAAGATCAGTATATTTCCGATAGGCTTCCATCAGGCGGACTTTATCGGCGTAGTTAAGAATTCTCATAATGACCGGTCTGGGTCTCTCTCTACTGGACTGGCGATCAGTACCAATCCGATGGACACGTTCTATCAGAATGGAACCAGAGTCCAAAACGCAACCCAGTTCTCTTGGCAACCATTGGGAGACCAGTTTCATAAGATCAGATGGTTTCACAGATTCTGGCAAACCCACAAGACGTACATTTCTTCTTCTATTCCGATTTTCCAAATCTTCTAGCTTGTCTTGTAAGGACACC
Source organism: Pseudophryne corroboree (assembly GCF_028390025.1). Lineage (NCBI taxonomy): Eukaryota > Metazoa > Chordata > Amphibia > Anura > Myobatrachidae > Pseudophryne > Pseudophryne corroboree. Next base: position 683,858,112 of record NC_086444.1, read on the forward strand.
ATCAGCTTATCGTGCTCCATCCGGGTTGACTTAGCCGCAGATAAATTGTCTTCTAGATCAGAAATTCTTTGTTCGGCCTCAGAGATACGTTGTCATGAGCTGTGAGGAGTTGCGCGAGTGCTGAATCGAAAGAATCCTTTAGTGGCGCCAGCTTTGATTCAATAGAGATGAGAGTATATTTGTGATTTCACTTGTGGAGAAGGACTTGGAAGATTCCATAGTTGGTGCAGGCTGTGATTGTCCCCGAGGACTGGAACCTTATGTGTCGAGGAAACAGGAGCACTGCTAACGGAATTGTCACAATTTTTGCCTTTACCCGTCTGGGCACCCCGTGGATTACGTAGTGTTTTAGACATGAATTTGTCCATAATAATAGATACAGGGAGAACGGGTAGGTAGTCCGCAGAACTGTGTCGAAAGGCAGGGAGAGGTTCCTGGTCTGGACCTGCCAACAACCAGAGTACTGAAGGGTAAGATATGTATAGGTAAGGAGGTAGATACTTCTTGCAGAAGGGGTCTTCAGGGAGCTTGGGTGTACAAATACAAATGGCCGCTCAAGGGTGAAGTTGTAAATGAGGCTGACAATGCTTCACAGAGGGCCCAGTTCTAGAAGCTGATGGGGAGGACAACTGAGGGCGTGGTCGCACACCGCTGGGTGTAGAGCTGGCACTGTGTCGTAATAGGGTCGGGTACCTCAGCTCTGGTACGGCCGTCGTCAGTGGTATGGTGCCAGCGGAGGACCCCAGAGAGGTGCAAGGCGTGACAGTAGTGCTTTATTTGTTGGTGACATGGAGGCCCCCCATCACCATCTGCAGCGCCCCAACTCAGACCTCAGGGTAAGGCTGAGGTTGCAGCTTCGCCAGATGTGCAGGCCCCAATCCACAGAGGGTCCCAAAATTCCTCCCGAGTCTGCGTGTCTGGCCTGCAGGTTTCACAGGGTGTCAGGCCGGTAGGGAGAAGTAATAAATAGGAGCAGGGAGGGCCAGATGGGGAGAGATAATTCCCAGTAGCAAGGCCTGTGTAGGAGCCCCAGGGAACCACTTCTCTGTCCCAGGTCACCCCAGCAGCTGCGTTGTTATCTGTCAGACGGGTCTCAGCTTCAGGCCGGGTGAGAGGCAGCTCAACGTGTTGACGGGAGGCCCGGGTAGAAGCTCCATTGCAGGCTCACTCATCCGAGTCCCACAGGCCGCCGGGTAATCTCTGGCCGACTCCCTCGCTCTCTGCAGCATCCACTTCGCGCAGGCAGGAGACTGAGCGGGTAATCAGGGTCCCCAGGCACAGGTCCGGTTGTATAGTGCCCTCCGGTGCCCACTCCACCGCAGGCAATGATGACCCCATGTGGGCCGCGGCCGAGCCGCAAATCGAAGTCCCGGCTCCAGCAGCGATCGTAGGCCGCAGTCCACGAGCGCACCAGCCCCGCTTCCCGGGTCAAGAATATGCACCCCCTGGGAATATAGCTAGAGTGCTGTGACAGGACGAAGAGCAAATGAAGTTGACTGGGGCTATAATAGGGCACTATTGCTGGAGCTCTATGATGTTGGTGCCTCCTCCATTGCTCGAAAGACAACTATTTTATAAACTTTTCTTTTAGTGGAACAAAGCCAACTCAACCTTAAACTACACATAGAAAAATACAGTTTATCTTGTCACATGCAAGAATAGCAGCAGCCTCTACTACTTACACACTGGAACAGGACTCAGGAGGACTCTCTTTGTCTTTATCTCTGAAGCCAAATGGTTTAGTTGCATAACAGTTTACAGAGAATTGAGACAGATACCAAGGCAGGGAGGAGGAAAAGCCGGGGTCCCTGTGTCACTTACAGCTCTCTCCACCCTCTTTTCTCCTCTGGTGAGAAAGCTCTAACAGTAGCTCATGAAATGAAACAGGATATTCCAGTGTCTTTGCCTGCACTGCATACTGTTCTGCTGCTGCTTAAGAGGTAAAGCTAGTGATGTCAGTGTGCTCTGGCCAGGAGGCCCCTTGACAAAGGGGGGCCCGGGGTACAGTATGCCCTATATTCCCCCCCAATAATCTGGCTATGGGTTGGCTGGTACTTTATCACTCTGTTCATCTTAATACATTTTGACCTTAATATCCCCTGTAACTGTCCTCCAAAACTGTGGAAGATCACTTATTTTTAGAAATGCCACCAAGAGAATATCTTCCAAGAGTGGATTTTGATTTTGGAATACAGTCCCAACTTGCAAGCTTCAAAGGGGGTTAGGGTTTACATTAAAATGGTGTGGAGTATAATCTGAAAGTGGGCAGAATATTAGATGGGCAGGACATATCCTGCTCTGAGTTCGCATGTCTGACGGTTGGTATGTTTCTAAGTGGCCCATGATTGAGTCAGTCACTCATATTCTAGTGTTATTAATTGAAAATCATTTATTTTGCTCCAGTTAAACGATACCACATGGTTTACTGAAGCTGCTTCGGATTTTGAAGTCAGATGCCTCATGATGATGTAATTCTTTGCGACAGAGATAATTTACAATGCTTGTTACATGAACAGAAATGAGTCTCTATGGCAGGGGTGGGGAACCTCCGGCCCGCGGGCCGTATACGGCCTGCGAAGCCGTTTGGTCCGGCCCACCAGCTTATGTCAGTGAGACACGCTGCCGCTCAGTCCGGCAGCAGCGTGTCTCAGCTGTCAGAACAGGGAGACGGAGGAGAGCGCGGCTGTCGAGTGGGAGCGGCGGCGTGTAGTACTTCAAACCAGCCGCCGGTCCTTGAGCCAATCAGAGCTCGCGGACCGGCAGCCAATCAGTAGCCGCGGCTGCCGGTCCGCGAGCTCTGATTGGCTCTCGAACCGGCGGCTGGTTTGAAGTACTACACGCCGCCGCTCCCACACGACAGCCGCGTTCTCCTCCGTGTCCCACGGTAAGCAGCACAGAGGGGAGAGGGCATCTGTATTGCTGGCACTGTGGGGACATTTGTATAGCTGGCACTGTGAGGGGCATTTGTATACCTGGCACTGTGAGGGGCATTTGTATACCTGGCACTGTGGGGGGCATTTGTATACCTGGCACTGTGGGGGGCATTTGTAAACCTGGCACTGTGGGGGCATCTGTAAACCTGGCACTGTGGGGACACCTGTATACCTGGCACTGTGAGGGATATCTATATACCTGGCACTGTGAGGTGCATTTGTATACCTGGCACTGTGGGGGCATCTGTATACCTGGCACTGTGAGGGGCATTTGTATACCTGGCATTGTGAGGGGCCTTTGTATACCTGGCACTGTGAGGGGCATTTGTATACCTGGCACCGCACTATTGGGGGCATATGTGTATCACATCCCATTTTAACTGGCCACACCCATTTTTTTGGCGCGCACACACAGTACCTCTAAGGGGCAGACCTACTGGGGGGCAGGGTAATTTTTTAAGTTGAGAATTTTTGTATGGCCCCCGAAGGATTTTATAAATATCCAAATGGCCCTCGGTAGAAAAAAGGTTCCCCACCCCTGCTCTATGGGGAAATTTCTTACAAAAATTACATTTGCAACTTGTCCACTCAGAATTACAGATGCTCCATGCACTTCAGTATTCAATATCTGTACTATATGGCTATACAGTATGTCTATTTTTAGTGGTCACAGTGAAGGAACAACTCCATTTGTATCCCTGGCGCAGCTGACCCCAATACATACAAGAGGAGAGAGCTACAGTTGCTGACTTATGCAACCAACTCGGAATAAGTCTAACTCTGAAGAAGGCCCTATATTGTGTGGGGTTTAACAAGATGGCTACGGTTTGTATGAAGGTCACCTGAATGCTCTCTGCATTATACAGTGCTCACTGGGATGCTTTCTGCATTGAATATCAGTTACTGGGCTCTAAGCTTTGGTTAGGTAGTCAGTGAATGTAATTTTTTTTATTTTTACACTGCCAAAGAAAAAACAAAGGGGGTAATTCAGAGTTGATCGCAGCAGCAAATTTGTTATTCCAATGCCACCATGTACATATATAAAAATATATATAAAAAAAAAACACAAATTTAAAAACAATTTTTTTCACATAAAAAAGGCTAAAAAAATTTACTTTAGGGAGCTTAATTCATTAATTGCTTATTCATATGCATGAAAACACCAAAAAAGCAATACAATGTATGGCAATACTTTGTTAATACAGATTATTTATATAGCAGTCCTTATTTCCAACTCTACTAAAATTACATATGCTTCCACTCTTTATCTAATTTAGCCACAATAGTGGAAATATAAAATGTTCACTGCAGTGTTACTTTGAATACTTATATATGCCACTTGAATGGATGGAGTGTTATTTTGTATCCAGTGGACATTATCTAATTTAGCCACAATAGTGGAAATATAAAAAGGAGTGGAAGCATATGTAATTTTAGTAGAGTTGGAAATGAGGACTGCTATATAAATAATCTGTATTAACAGAGTATTGCCATATATTGTATTGCTTTTTTGGTGTTTTCATGCATATGAATAAGCAATTAATGAATTAAGCTCACTAAAGTAAATTTTTTAGCCTTTATGTGCAATAAATTGTTTTTAAATAATTTGTGCTTTTTTATATATGTATGTTACATGGTGGCATTGGAATTTATGCGCTCTCTTTAGATATACATCTGTTACCCAAGTATATTTTCACCTCAAGTTATAAAGTGGGAGCAGCTTGTTTCAATGGTAGTATTCAGTATAGCATACAGGGTTTTTTAATAAAAAAAAAACTGGGATATCTGTTGATGAATTTATAATGTAACCGTAGCGCCTGGATTATTGTTCGGGCACAGACGCACGTAGGAGTGTCCGTTTTTATTGGCCCTCCCGAGCGCCTGTGTGTGTACAAAAAGTGTTTTTATTGTAAATTTGTTCGCATTTGGGCAAAACCATGTGCACTGTAGCGGGGGCAGATAGGACATGCGCAGAGAGTTAGATTTGGGTGGTTTATATTGTGTCTGTGCAGGGGAAATACTGGCTGCTTTATTTTTACACTGCAATTTAGATTTCAGTTTGAACACACCCCACCCAAATCTGACTCTCTCTGCACATGTTATATCTGCGACCACCCCCCTGCAGTGCACATGGATTTGCCCATCTGCTAACAAAATTGCTGCTGCAATCAAGTCTGAATCAGGCCCTAAGTCCACAGTATTTCTGCGTTTGCCCAACCTATAGTGGATTTTGCCTCACCTACATGAGGTCACTTTTAGTTGCCTTTCTAGGGACACTGAGTTCCCAATCTGCCCGTCAAAGCTGCTTTAATAGTTACAGTAAAAACGATACATCGAAAAATAGAAATATCAAGAGAAAATAAGATTTTAAACCTACCGGTAAATCTTTTTCTCCTAGTCCGTAGAGGAGGCTGGGGACTCCGTAAGGACCATGGGGTATAGACGGGCTCCACAGGAGACATGGGCACTATAAAGAACTTTAGAATGGGTGTGCACTGGCTCCTCCCTCTATGCCCCTCCTCCAGACCTCAGTTAGAGAAACTGTGCCCAGAGGAGATGGACAATACGAGGAAAGGATTTTGTTAATCTAAGGGCAAGATTCATACCAGCCCACACCATCCACACCGTATAACCTGGAATATACGCAACCAGTTAACAGTATGAACAAAAACCAGTAACAGCTAAAGGCTGATCTCAACTGTAACATAACCCTTATGGAAGCAACAACTATATACAAGCCTTGCAGATTTTGTCCGCACTGGGACGGGCGCCCAGCATCCTCTACGGACTAGGAGAAAAAGATTTACCGGTAGGATTAAAATCTTATTTTCTCTTACGTCCTAGAGGATGCTGGGGACTCTGTAAGGACCATGGGGTTTATACCAAAGCTCCAGACCGGGCGGGAGAGTACGGACGACTCTGCAGCACCGACTGAGCAAACGCAAGGTCCTCATCAGCCAGGGTATCAAACTTCTAGAACTTTGCAAAAGTGTTTGAACCTGACCAGGTAGCTGCTCGGTAAAGCTGTAAAGCCGAGACACCTCGGGCAGCCGCCCAAGAAGAGGCCACCTTCCTAGTGGAATGGGCCTTTACCGAATTTGTTAACGGCAATCCTGCCGTAGAATGAGCCTGCTGAATCGTGTTACAGATCCAGCGAGCAATAGTCTGCTTCAACGCAGGAGCGCCAACTTTGTTGGCTGCATACAGGACAAACAGTGCTTCTGCTTTTCCTAACTCGAGCCGTCCTGGCTACATAGATTTTTTAAGGCCCTGACTACATCCAGGGACTTGGAATCCTCCAAGTCACTCGTAGCCACAGGCACCACAATAGGTTGGTTCATATAAAATGAAGAAACCACCTCCGCTCTATCCACATGGAAGGTCAAATAGGGGCTCTTGTGAGACAAGGCCGCCAATTCGGACACCCGCCTTGCAGATGCCAAGGCCAACAACATGACCACCTTCCAAGTGAGAAATTTCAATTCAACCGTTTGAAGAGGTTCAAACCAGTGAGACTTCAGGAACCGTAATACCACGTTAAGGTCCCAAGGTGCCACTGGGGGCACAAAAGGAGGCTGGATGTGCAGCACTCCCTTTACAAAAGTCTGGACTTCTGGGAGAGAAGCCAATTCCTTCTGAAAAAAAATAGACAGGGCCGAAATCTGTACCTTAATGGAGCCTAATTTTAGGCCCATATCCACTCCTGTCTGTAGATAGTGGAGAAAACGGCCCAGATGGAAATCTTCCGTAGGAGCATTCTTGGCTTCACACCAAGAAACATACTTCCTCCAGATACGGTGATAATGTTTTGCCGTCACCTCCTTCCTAGCCTTTATCAGAGTAGGGATGACTTCCTCCGGAATACCTTTCCCAGCTAGGATTCGGCGTTCAACCCCCATGCCGTCAAACATAACCGCGGTAAGTCTTGGAACACGCAGGGCCCCTGTTGTAACAGGTCCTCCCTGAGAGGAAGAGGCCATGGATCTTCTGTGAGCATTTCCTGAAGATCTGAATACCAGGCCCTTCGAGGCCAATCTGGAACAATGAGTATTGTTTTCACCCTTCTTTGTCTTATGATTCTCAATATTTTTGAGATGAGAGGAAGAGGGGGGAACACATAGACCGACTGAAACACCCAAGGTGTCACCAGGGCGTCCACCGCTACTGCCTGAGGGTCCCTTGACCTGGCACAATACCTCCGAAGCTTCTTGTTGAGGCGTGACGCCATCATGTCTATGTGAGGAATTCCCCAAAGACTTGTTATCTCTGCAAAAACTTCTTGATGAAGTCCCCACTCTCCTGGATGGAGATCGTGTCTGCTGAGAAAGTCTGCTTCCCAGTTGTCCACTCCCGGAATGAAGACTGCTGACAGAGCGCTTACGTGATTTTCCACCCAGCGAAGAATCCTGGTGGCTTCCGCCATTGCCACTCTGCTCCTTGTTCCGCCTTGGCGGTTTACATGAGCCATGGCTGTGACGTTGTCTGATTGAATCAGAACCGGTAGGTCGCGAAGAAGGTCCTCCGCTTGTCGTAGGCCGTTGTATATGGCCCTCAATTCCAGTACGTTGATGTGTAGACAAGCCTCCTGGCTTGACCATAGCCCCTGAAAATTTCTTCCTTGTGTGACTGCCCCCCATCCTCGGAGGCTCACGTCCGTGGTCACCAGAACCCAGTCCAGAATGCCGAACCTGCGACCCTCTAAAAGGTGAGCACTTTGCAGCCACCACAGGAGAGACACCCTGGCCCGGGGGGACAGGCTTATCTTCTGATGTATTAGTAGATGGGACCCGGATCACTTGTCCAGGTGTTCCCACTGAAACGTCCTTGCATGAAACCTGCCGAAGGGGATGGCCTCGTAGGCTGCCACCATTTTCCCCAGAACTCGAGTGCATTGATGAACAGATACTCTTTTTGGTTTTAGCAAGTCTCTGACCATGTTCTGGAGGTCCTGGGCTATTTCCATCGGGAGAAAAACCCTCTTCTGTTCCGTGTCCAGAATCATGCCTAGGAATGATAGTCGAGTCGTTGGAATCAATTGTGACTTTGGCAGATTGAGAATCCAACCGTGTTGTTGTAGCACTCTCAGGGAGAGCGACATGCTCTTCTGCAATTGATCCCTCGATCTTGCTTTTATCAGGAGATCGTACAAGTATGGAATAATTGTGACTCCCTGCCTGCGCAGGAGCACCATCATCTCCGCCATCACCTTGGTGAAAATCCTCGGGCCGTGGAAAGCCCAAACGGCAACGTCTGAAACTGGTAATGACAGTCCTGTACAGCGAATCTCAGGTACGCCTGATGAGGAGGATATATGGGGACATGAAGTTATGCATCCTTTATGTCGAGTGACACCATAAAATTTCCCCCTTCCAGACTGGAGATCACAGCTCGGAGCGATTCCATCTTGAATTTGAACTTTCTCAAGTACAGGTTTAGGAATTTTAGATTTAAAATGGGTCTGACCGAACCATCCGGCTTCAGGACCACGAACAGGGTCGAATAGTATCCTTTCCCCCTGTTGGACTAGAGGAACCTTGACAATCACTTGCTGTTGATACAGCTTTTGAATTGCAGCTGGGGGAGAAGCTGGCAAGGCAGACTTGAAAAATCGGCGAGGGGGCACCTCTTTGAATTCCAGTTTGTAGCCTTGGGATACAATATCCATCGCTCAAGGATCCACGTCTGACAGAACCCAGACCTGGCTGAAGAGTCGAAGACGTGCCCCCACCGGTGCGGACTCCCTCAGTGGAGCCCCAGCGTCATGCGGTGGATTTAGTAGAAGCCGGGGAGGACTTCTGCTCCTGGGAACTAGCCGTAGCAGGCATTCTTTTCCCTCTACCCTTACCTCTGGCGAGGAAAGATGAGCCCCAACCTCTTCTGGACTTACGCGACCGAAAGGACTGCATCTGATACTGTGGAGTTTTCTTTTGCTGTGGGGGAACAAAAGGCAAAAAGGTAGATTTACCTGCGGTAGCTGTGGCAACCAGGTCCGCGAGACCTTCCCCAAATAAAACTTCACCTTTGTATGGCAAAACCTCCATATGTTTCTTTGAGTCGGCATCACCCGTCCATTGGCGAGTCCACAGGGCACGCCTAGCAGAAATCGCCATGGCGTTGGCTCTCGAACCCACCAGCCCAACGTCCCTTTGAGCATCCCTCATATATAAGACTACGTCTTTAATGTGGCCTAAGGTTAATAAAATGGTATCCCTATCTAGGGTATCAAGGTCAGCTGACAAGGTATCTGTCCAAGCTGCAACTGCACTACACACCCATGCCGATGCAATTGCCGGTCTGAGCAAAGTACCTGTATGCGCATAAATAGACTTTAAAGTAGTTTCCTGCCTGCGATCAGCAGGATCCTTGAGGGCTGCCGTGTCCGAAGACGGTAGCGCCACTTTCTTGGACAGGCGTGTTAAAGCCTTGTCCACCCTGGGTGAGGATTCCCAACGTACCCTGTCCCGTGCAGGGAAAGGATATGCCAAAAGAATTCTCTTGGGAATCTGCAGTTTTTTTTTTATCAGGAGTTTCCCAAGCCTTTTCAAAAAACTCGTTAAGCTCATGGGATGGGGGAAAGGTTACCTCAGCTTTCTTTTCCTTATACATGCGCACCCTCGTGTCAGGGACCGAGGAGTCATCTGTGATATGCAAAACCTCTTTTATTGCAATAATCATATAATGAATACTTTTTGCCACCCTCGGGTGCAACCTCGCTTCATCGTAGTCGACACTGGAGTCAGAGTCCGTGTCGGTATCAGTGTCTGCTATCTGGGATAGGGGACGTTTTTGAGACCCAGAAGGGCCCGGTGACCCAGCCGAAGCCATGGATTGACTCCCTGCTCTTTCCCTGGACTCTGCTTTGTCCAATCTCTTATGTAATAAGGTCACATTTGCATTTAAAACATTCCACATGTCCATCCAATCATGAGTCGGCGTTGCAGACCGCGACACCACAATCATACACTCGTACCGACACCCCAACACACACAGGGATATAGATATAAGGAGACAGTTCCCCAATAAGGCCCTTTGGAGAGACAGAGAGAGAGTATGCCAGCACACACCTAGCGCCAACTGACACTGGAAAATAATGTCCCAGATAATAGCGCTTTTATATTAAATTACTGTGTAATACACTCACCGCGCCTTATAAGTGCGCCCCCCCCCCCCTCTTTTCAGCCCTGTGTCACCGTGTTCAGCAGGAAAGAGACCAGGGAGCCAGCTTCTCAGCAGAACTCTGTGGAGAAAATGGCGCTGGTTAGTGCTGAGACCAAGCTCCGCCCCCTCCAGCGGCGGGCTTCGGTCCTGCTCAAAATAACTCAAATTGGCGGGGGATTGAAAGAAAAACTGCCTCCGCAGTATCTATGCCAGATATAGAGGCTTTATTCCTGCCCAGGGCGCCCCTCCCTGCGCCCTGCACCCATCTGTGCCCGCTAGTGAGTGTGTGTGTGTGTGTGTGTGGGAACAATGGCGTACCTCAGTGAAGATCTGAAGTCTTCTGCCGCCTTGAAGTCTTCTTTTCTTTTTATACTCACCCGGCTTCTATCTTCCGGCTCTGCGAGGAGGACGGCGGCACGGCTCCGGGACGAACAGCAAGGGGAGACCTGCGTTCCGACTCCCTCTGGAGCTAATGGTGTCCAGTAGCCTAAGAAGCAGAGCCCATCACTTAAGTAGGTCTGCTTCTCTCTCCTCAGTCCCACGATGCAGGGAGCCTGTTGCCAGCAGTGCTCCCTGAAAATAAAAAAACCTAACAAAATTCTTTATCATAGAAACTCAGGAGAGCTCCCCTGTAGTGCACCCAATCTCCTCTGGGCACAGGATCTAACTGAGGTCTGGAGGAGGGGCACAGAGGGAGGAGCCAGTGCACACCCATTCTAAAGTTCTTTATAGTGCCCATGTCTCCTGCGGAGCCCGTCTATACCCCATGGTCCTTACGGAGTCCCCAGCATCCTCTAGGACGTAAGAGAAAGTTAATTTTATTAACTTTACAAAGTCACTGTAGCTAAGCATAAAAGTAAAAATAAGAATTTACTTACCGATAATTCTATTTCTCATAGTCCGTAGTGGATGCTGGGGACCCCGTAAGGACCATGGGGAATAGCGGCTCCGCAAGAGACTGGGCACATCTAAAGAAAGCTTTAGGACTATCTGGTGTGCACTGGCTCCTCCCCCTATGACCCTCCTCCAAGCCTCAGTTAGGATACTGTGCCCGGACGAGCGTACACAATAAGGAAGGATTTTGAATCCCGGGTAAGACTCATACCAGCCACACCGTATAACCTGTGATCTGAACCCAGTTAACAGCATGATAACAGAGGAGCCTCTGAAAGATGGCTCACAACAATAATAACCCAATTTTTGTAACAATAACTATGTACAAGTATTGCAGACAATCCGCACTTGGGATGGGCGCCCAGCATCCACTACGGACTATGAGAAATAGAATTATCGGTAAGTAAATTCTTATTTTCTCTAACGTCCTAAGTGGATGCTGGGGACTCCGTAAGGACCATGGGGATTATACCAAAGCTCCCAAACGGGCGGGAGAGTGCGGATGACTCTGCAGCACCAAATGAGAGAACTCCAGGTCCTCCTCAGCCAGGATATCAATTTTGTAGAATTTTACAAACGTATTTGCTCCTGACCAAGTAGCTGCTCGGCAAAGTTGTAAAGCCGAGACCCCTCGGGCAGCTGCCCAAGATGAGCCCACCTTCCTTGTGGAGTGGGCATTTACAGATTTTTGGCTGTGGCAGGCCTGCCACAGAATGTGCAAGCTGAATTGTACTACAAATCCAACGAGCAATAGTCTGCTTAGAAGCAGGAGCACCCAGCTTGTTGGGTGCATACAGGATAAACAGCGAGTCAGATTTCCTGACTCCAGCCCTCCTGGAAACATATATTTTCAGGGCCCTGACAACGTCTAGCAACTTGGAGTCCTCCAAGTCCCTAGTAGCCGCAGGCACCACAAATAGGGAGGTTCAGGTGAAACGCTGAAACCACCTTAGGGAGAAACTGAGGACGAGTCCTCAATTCCGCCCTGTCCGAATGGAACATCAGATAAGGGCTATTTCAGGATAAAGCCGCCAATTCTGACACGCGCCTGGCCCAGGCCAGGGCCAACAGCATGACCACTTTCCATGTGAGATATTTTAACTCCACAGATTTAAGTGGTTCAAACCAATGTGACTTTTGGAACCCAAAACTACATTGAGATCCCAAAGTGCCACTGGAGGCACAAAAGGAGGCTGTATATGCAGTACCCCTTTTACAAACGTCTGAACTTCAGGGACTGAAGCTAGTTCTTTTTGGAAGAAAATGGACAGGGCCGAAATTTGAACCTTAATGGACCCCAATTTCAGGCCCATAGACACTCCTGTTTGCAGGAAATGTAGGAATCGACCCAGTTGAATTTCCACCGTCGGGCCTTACTGGCCTCGCACCACGCAACATATTTTCGCCAATTGCGGTGATAATGTTTTTGCGGTTACATCTTTCCTGGCTTTGATCAGGATAGGGATGACTTCATCCGGAATGCCTTTTTTCCTTCAGGATCCGGCGTTCAACCGCCATGCCGTCAAACGCAGCCGCGGTAAGTCTTGGAACAGACAGGGTCCTTGCTGGAGCAGGTCCCTTCTTAGAGGTAGAGGCCACGGATCCTCCGTGAGCATCTCTTGAAGTTCCGGTTACCAAGTCCTTCTTGGCCAATCCGGAGCCACGAATATAGTGCTTACTCCTCTCCATCTTATCAATCTCAGTACCTTGGGTATGAGAGGCAGAGGAGGGAACACATACCCTGACTGGTACACCCACGGTGTTACCAGAGCGTCTACAACTATTGCCTGAGGGTCCCTGGACCTGGCGCAATACCTGTCGAGTTTTTCCCAACGGTTTATAATCATGTGGAAGACTTCTGGGTGAAGTCCCCACTCTCCCGGCATTGTAAATGTCCCTTAGCTTCAGGATATTTATGTGAAGTGATGTCTCCAGGCTTGACCATAAGTCCTGGATATTCCTTCCCTGTGTGACTGCTCCCCAGCCTCGCAGGCTGGCATTCGTGGTTACCAGGACCCAGTCCTGAATGCCGAATCTGCGGCCCTCTAGAAGATGAGCACTCTGCAACCACCACAGGAGGGACCCCTTGTCCTTGGTGACAGGGTTATCCGCTGATGCATCTGAAGATGCGACCCGGACCATTTGTCCAGCAGGTCCCACTGGAAAGTTCTTGCGTGGAATCTGCCGAATGGGATTGCTTCGTAGGAAGCCACCATTTTACCCAGAACCCTTGTGCATTGATGCACTGAGACTTGGCTCGGTTTTAGGAGGTTCCTGACTAGCTCGGATAACTCCCTGGCTTTCTCCTCCGGGAGAAACACCTTTTTCTGGACTGTGTCCAGGATCATCCCTAGGAACAGAAGACAAGTCGTCGGAACCAGCTGCGATTTTGGAATATTGAGAATCCAACCGTGCTGCAGCAACACTACCTGAGCTAGTGCTACACCGACCTCCAACTGTTCCCTGGATCTTACCCTTATCAGGGAATTGTCCAAGTAAGGGATAACTAAAATTCCCTTCCTTTGAAGGAATATCATCATTTCGGCCATTACCTTGGTAAAGACCCGGGGTGCCGTGGACCATCCCTACGGCAGCGTCTGAACTGATAGTGACAGTTCTGTACCATAAACCTGAGGTACCCTTGGTGAGAAGGGTAAATTTTGACATGAAGGTAAGCATCCTTGATGTCCCGAGACATCATGTAGTCCCCTTCTTCCAGGTTCGCAATCACTGCTCTGAGTGACTCAATCTTGAATTTGAACCTCTGTATGTAAGTGTTCAAAGATTTTAGATTTTGAATCGGTCTCACCGAGCCGTCCGGCTTCGGTACCACAACAGTGTGGAATAATACCCCGTTCCCTGTTGCAGGAGGGGTATCTTGATTATCACCTGCTGGGAATACAGCTTGTGAATGGCTTCCAAAACTGTCTCCCTGTCAGAAGGAAACATCGGTAAAGCCGACTTTAGGAAACGGCGAGGGGGAGACGTCTCGAATTCTAATTTGTACCCCTGAGATATCACCTGAAGGATCCAGGGGTCTACTTGCGAGTGAGCCCACTGCGCGCTGAAATTCATTGAGACGGGCCCCCCACCGTGCCTGATTCTGCTTGTAAAGCCCCAGCGTATACTGAGGGCTTGGCAGAGGCGGGAGAGGGTTTCTGTTCCTGGGAACTGGCTGATTTCTGCAGCCTTTTTCCTCTCCCTCTGTCACGGGGCAGAAATGAGGAACCTTTTGCCCGCTTATCCACGAAAAGACTGCGCCTGATAATACGGCGTCTTCTCATGTTGAGAGGCGACCTGGGGTACAAACGTGGATTTCCCAGCTGTTGCCGTGGCCACCAGGTCTGAAAGACCGACCCCAAATAACTCCTCCCCTTAATAAGGCAATACTTCCAAATGCCGTTTGGAATACGCATCACCTGACCACTGACGTGTCCATAACCCTCTACTGGTAGAAATGGACAACGCACTTAGACTTGATGCCAGTCGGCAAATATTCCGCTGTGCATCACGCATATATAGAAATGCATCTTTCAAATGCTCTATAGGCAAAAATATACTGTCCCTATCTAGGGTATCAATATTTTCAGTCAGGGAATCCGACCACGCCAACCCAGCACTGCACATCCAGGCTGAGGCGATTGCTGGTCGCAGTATAACACCAGTATGTGTGTAAATACATTTTAGGATACCCTCCTGCTTTCTATCAGCAGGATCCTTAAGGGCGGCCATCTCAGGAGAGGATAGAGCCCTTACAAGCGTGTGAGCGCTTTATCCACCCTAGGGGGTGTTTCCCAACGCACCCTAACCTCTGGCGGGAAAGGATATAATGCCAATAACATTTTAGAAATTATCAGTTGTTATCGGGGGAAACCCACGCATCATCACACACCTCATTTAATTTCTCAGATTCAGGAAAACTACAGGTAGTTTTTCCTCACCGAACATAATACCCCTTTTTGGTGGTACTCGTATTATCAGAAATGTGTAAAACATTTTTCATTGCCTCAATCATGTAACGTGTGGCCCTACTGGAAGTCACATTTGTCTCTTCACCGTCGACACTGGAGTCAGTATCCGTGTCGGCGTCTATATCTGCCATCTGAGGTAACGGGCGCTTTAGAGCCCCTGACGGCCTATGAGACGTCTGGACAGGCACAAGCTGAGTAGCCGGCTGTCTCATGTCAACCACTGTCTTTTATACAGAGCTGACACTGTCACGTAATTTCTTCCAACAGTTCATCCACTCAGGTGTCGACCCCCTAGGGGGTGACATCACTATTACAGGCAATCTGCTCCGTCTCCACATCATTTTTCTCCTCATACATGTCGACACAAAAGTACCGACATACAGCACACACACAGGGAATGCTCTGATAGAGGACAGGACCCCACTAGCCCTTTGGGGAGACAGAGGGAGAGTTTGCCAGCACACACCAGAGCGCTATATATATATATACAGGGATAACCTTATATAAGTGTTTTTCCCCTTATAGCTGCTGTATAGTTAATACTGCGCCTAATTTGTGCCCCCCTCTCTTTTTTAACCCTTTCTGTAGTGTAGTGACTGCAGGGGAGAGCCAGGGAGCTTCCCTCCAACGGAGCTGTGAGGGAAAATGGCGCCAGTGTGCTGAGGAGATAAGGCCGGCGATAAGGGGGCGGAGCCTATCTCCCGGTTTTTTTATGTATTTTGGCAGGGGTTAAATGCATCCATATAGCCCAGGAGCTATATGTGATGCATTTTTTGCCATCCAAGGCTTATTATTGCGTCTCAGGGCGCCCCCCCCCAGCGCCCTGCACCCTCAGTGACTGGAGTGTGAAGTGTGCTGAGAGCAATGGCGCACAGCTGCAGTGCTGTGCGCTACCTTGTTGAAGACAGGACGTCTTCTGCCGCCGATTTTCCGGACCTCTTCTGCCTTCTGGCTCTGTAAGGGGGCCGGCGGCGCGGCTCTGGGACCCATCCAAGCTGGGCCTGTGATCGTCCCTCTGGAGCTAATGTCCAGTAGCCTAAGAAGCCCAATCCACTCTGCACGCAGGTGAGTTCGCTTCTTCTCCCCTTAGTCCCTCGATGCAGTGAGCCTGTTGCCAGCAGGTCTCACTGAAAATAAAAAACCTAAACTAAAACTTTCACTAAGAAGCTCAGGAGAGCCCCTAGTGTGCACCCTTCTCGTTCGGGCACAGAGATCTAACTGAGGCTTGGAGGAGGGTCATAGGGGGAGGAGCCAGTGCACACCAGTTAGTCCTAAAGCTTTCTTTAGATGTGCCCAGTCTCCTGCGGAGCCGCTATTCCCCATGGTCCTTACGGAGTCCCCAGCATCCACTTAGGACGTTAGAGAAAATTACAAATGAAGTGTTACAGTTTTATATTCAATTGACCTGTTTATAGAGGGTAACCTTCCACAATATGACAGCCATTTTCAGATGTGTACATACATATTTATTTTAATAGTTCTTTCAGTAAGGCAACACTCTACTTGCTTCAGCAAACCGAGCATAGAAAGGCAGATTTGTAGCTATTACTGGCTTTGTCCTGTTTGATGTAAGGCTTGTCTTCCTATGCACAGCCTGTTTGGGGCAGTAGAGAGGTACTGCTTGTATCTCACAGCATATGGCCATGATACCTGCTGGATTTCAGGTGGTCAGATAAACTGTCTGTTGGTCTGACAGGCATTTTAGCTAACTGTGTACGTACAGCGTTAGTCATTTTATTAGGCTGACCTGGGTGCAGAAAGTAAATGAAAGAGTGTATACCTTTAATCACATACATAGAACACAACACATAATAGCGTATCATTTATTCAGCATCTTAGTACAACATACTACATAGCCTTGCCAACCAAACATCTCTGTACCAGAACTGACATTTCTTTAAAAGGCTACATTTATTTATTTTTTCTACAAGTTCTTACGCCACAATCTTTCAGAAGGGATCTCAATGCACTGGTCCCCTAGTCCATTGGAGAAATTCATAAAAATAAAAAGTAGGTATTGTAACCTATTAAGCTTAAACAGTAGAAGATATCTGAAAAAAATTTTGTGTGTAAGATTTCGAGCACATAAAAATAATGAAAAACTCACAAATTGCGCCATTTCTACAAAGATGGGAGAACAGCCTGTACTGAGGTATGACTTTATTCTTTTCTTTGTAACAGTAAACCAAAAGGGGGTCATCGCATGGTAGCATGTGGCAGCAAAACACTGTTTTTGCCCTTTAAAAAGGAACATACACCTTAAACTGCATTCAAGAGAATGGCACTTGATACAGGCACATGGCAAGTATATCATTGGCTTGTGTATTGCAAGATACATCTTAAACAAATGAGTATTCACCAAGGAAAACAAAAAGACTGACCACGCACACAACAAAACAATGCTTTTCCAGCCAGTTCTCTCAATCTCTCAAACCCAAACAGTGTATGGAACAGATCTGTAACATAAATGGCCCATTAACCCCACCCCACCCTCCCAAATATTAGCTCAGCAGCTTGAATACAGTTTTCCTTGTGACCTCCATATTCGACACATTCCTTCCATGTTCCACAAAGCATGTAACTAACCAATCTTCCATGTAATTATAGTTTCTACTTATTATAATTGTGGAGCATCTGCAGCTTCTTTACTGTGTTCGAAGTTGATAGTCTATTAGAAAAAGGAGAAAAAATAAATTGCTGTAAGTGCATTGCGACTTACATGTTCACTGGGTAAATTTTAATCATGCAAAAAATATATATTACAATCTATATGGGAGGTCTATGAAGTACCAGACAATTTCAGTAACAAGGATTACAATATTTACTGTACAACACAAATGTTATAGAACACTGTGTACATATGCGCCTTTCTGTACTTTGAGGAAGGTTAGACAAGTGGAATTAGCTATTGATGAGAATATACTGTAGCTAAGAGAATTATTTCGGTTACCATGAGTCTCCCATACCCAAAATGCTTGGGACTAGAGGTATTTAGAATTTTTTAATTTTCTGTAGTTTGGAATATTTGCATAGTGAGATATTTGGGATGGAACCAACTCTAAACACAAATGTATTTAGGTTTCATATACACCTTATACTCATAGCCTGAAACTAATTGGTTACAGTATTTTTTTCCATTTTTACATGAATGTTTGCATTATTTGTAATAATTTTGTGCAAGAAAATAGGATTTTAATTACCTACTAGTAAATCCTTTTCTCGTAGTCCGTAGAGGATACTGGGGTCCACATTAGTACCATGGGGAATAGACGGGTCCACTAGGAGCCATGGGCACTTTAAGAAATCAACATAGTGTGGGCTGGCTCCTCCCTCTATGCTCCTCCTACCAGACTCAGTCTAGAAACTGTGCCAGAGGAGACGGACATACTTCGAGAGAAGGATTAAACTGAACAGTGGCGAGATTTGAAGCAGCACACACAAACAAGAGGAAAGCTATGCTAACCAAACTTGAACAGGAACAGCAACGGCAGAACCAACAATAATACTTAACCAAGTAACAGTGCAGAAAAACGAAGCACCGGGCGGGCGCCCAGTATCCTCCACGGACTACGAGAAAAGGATTTACCGGTAGGTAATTAAAATCCTATTTTCTCTTACTTCCTAGAGGATACTGGGGTCCACATTAGTACCATGGGGGATGTACTGAGGTGGGAGAGTGCTGAGTTTCCTGCAGAACTGATTGACCAAACTGAAGGTCCTCAGCGGCCAAAGTATCGAACTTGTAGAACTTAGCAAACGTGTTCGAACCCAACCAAGTAGCCGCTCGGCAGAGCCACCAGAGACACCCCGGGCAGACGCCCAGGAAGAACCCACAGACCTAGTAGAGTGGGCCTGTATTTCGGAACCAGCAATACTGCCCATGAATAAGCCTGCTGGATAATAAGTCTGATCCAGAGAGCGATAGACTGCTTTGAAGCAGGACACCCAATTTTCTTGGGATCATAGAGAACAAACAGCGAGTCAGATTTTCTGGGATGAGCCATCCTCTACACGTAGATCCTCAAAGCCCTCACCACATCCAGGGATTTAGAGGTAGCGGAGGTCTCCGTAAACACCGGAACCACAATAGGTTGGGTGATATGAAACGCAGACATCACTTTATGTAGAAATTGCTGACGAGTTCTGAGTTCAGCTCTTTTCTCATGAAAAAACAAATAGGGGATTTTGTGAGACAATGCCCCAAGTTCAGACACACGCCTTGCGGAACCCAAGACCAACAGTGTAACAGTCTTCCATGTAAGAAACTTAAGGTCCACCTCCTGCTAAAGGTTCAAACCGGTCCGATTGCAGAAAACGCAACACCACGTTAAGATCCCAAGGTGCCGTGGGAGGCACAAAGCGCAGTTGGATGTGCAGAACACCCTTCAAGAATGTCTGAACCTCAGGAAGGGAAGCCAATTGGTTCTGGAAGAAAATGGACAAGGCTAAAATCTGGACTTTCAAGGAGCCCAAACGTAGGCCCACATCCACACCTGACTGTAGAAAAAGGAGGAAACTCCCCAGTTGAAATTCCACTGCAGGAAATTTCCTGTGTTCACACCACGAGACATACTTTTTCCAAATACGGTGGTAATGTCTAGACGTTACCCCTTTCCTAGCCTGGATCAGGGTTGAAATAACCTTGTTCGGAATGCCTTTCAGGGCTAAAATCTGACGCTCAACTTCCATGCCGTCAAACGTAGCCGCGGTAAGTCTTGATAGACGAACGGTCCCTGCTGCAGAAGATCCTCTCGCAGAGGTAGAGGCCACGGGTCCTCCAGTAACAACCCCAGGAGATCAGCGTACCAGGCCCTTCTCGGCCAATCAGGAGCAATGAGAATTGCCTGAACCTTTTCCCTTTTTATTCTTTTGAGAATTCTTGGGATCAGCGAAAGAGGCGGGAACACGAAAACCATCTGTTAAAGCCATGGAGTCACCAGAGCATCCACCGCTTGTGGGTTCCTTGACCTGGAACAATAGCGCTCTAGCTTCTTGTTGAGACGAGAGGCCATCATGTCTATCTGTGGAATCCCCCACCGACGTGTCAATAACTCGAACACCTGTGGGTGAAGGCCCCACTCTCCTGGATGGAGATCTTGTCTGCTGAGGAAGTCCGCTTCCCAGTTGTCTACGCCCGGTAGGAAGATTGCAGACAGCGCCACCGCGTGTCCTTCGGCCCAAGGGAAGAATTCTCATTATCTCTGACATCGCAGCTCTGCTCTTCGTTCCTCCCTGTCGGTTTATGTACGTTACAGCCATCACGTTGTCCAACTGAACCTGAATGGCTTGATCTTGAAGAAGATGCGATGCCTGAAGAAGGGTGTTGTAAATGGCCTGTAGTTCCAGAACGTTGATCGGAAGCAAGGCTTCCTGACTTGACCATCTTCCTTGAAACTGCTCCCCTTGGGTGACTGCTCCCCAACCTCTGAGGCTTGCGTCTGTGGTTAGCAGAATCCAATTTTGAATACCGAACCTGCGGCCTTCGTCTGAAGCCACCACAGAAGGGAAATCCTGGCTCTTGGGGACAGACGTATCCTTTGGTGCATGTGTAGGTGCGAACCGGACCACTTGTCTAAGAGATCCAGCTGAAAGGGCCTTGCATGGAACCTTCCGTACTGTAGCGCCTCGTAGACTGCAACCATCTTCCCCAGAAGGCAGATGCATAAATGCACAGATATCCGGGATGGCTTCAGGACATCCCACACCATTGACTGGATTACCAACACCTTTTCCAATGGAAGGAACACTCTCTGTGTAGACTTACCCGCCGAAGCCTTGGATATCCACTTATCCAGTTCATCGCCAAAAAGAGCCTCGCCCATGAACGGTAGTAGCCTTTCCACGCCCTTCCTGGACTCCGCATCCGCAGTCCATTGTCACAGCCACAAGCCCCTGCATGCCGACACTGCCATGGCAGAGGAGCGTGCGTTGAGTAAGCAAACTTCCTTTAAGGCTTCTCCCATAAAGTTAGCAGAATCTTGAATATGCTGCAAGAGAAAAATAATATTGTCCCTGGTTAAGGAATCTAAACCATCAATCATATTACCTGACCATTTAGAAATGGCCCAAGTGATCCATGCACAAGCAGTAGTGGGTCTCTGGGCCACCCCAGCCAACGTATATAAAGATTTGAGTGTGGTCTCAATCTTGCAGTCAGCTGTGCCCTTTAAGGACGCCGTCCCGGAAACCGATAAGACTATCTTACGCAATAACCTGAATATGGAAGAGTCCACACTTGGCGGGTTCTCCCATTTCTTCCTATCCTCCAAAGGAAAAGAGGAAATCAATCGTTTAGGGATATGAAATTTTTTATCAGGGTTTACCCACGCCCCCTCAAAAAATAGGATTTTGGTACTTACCAGGTAAATCCTTTTCTTTGAATCCATAGGGGGCACTGGGGTACTCTTGGGATATGGACGGCTTCCATAGGAACAAGGCACTGAATAGTTAAATTTAGAACTCTCCTCCCCTCCATATCCCAGAGTACCTCAGTGTTTTTTACGGAGCCGAACAGGAGCTATAGAGAGGTTGACAATGGAGAATTACATATAACATAACAGACAACAATAAAGTTGACACATAACGTGACTGACAACTAAACAGTTGGCACTATAACCGCTAGAACTTGAAACTTTGAACCAGTCTGTGAGAATGTGTTACCATAAGATCCTCTGAACTTACCACAAACCAGGTAAAACTGCTCTGGGTGGGCATCCAGTGCCCACTATGGATTCAAAGAAAAGGATTTACCTGGTAAGTACCAAAATCCTATTTTCTTTTTCATCCACTAGGGGTCACTGGAGTACTCTTGGGACGTACCAAAGTTTCCCCCGTGGGCGGGAGAGCTGTTTGGCACCTGTAACACTAGGCGGCCAAAGCTAGATGCTGATGCCGCAAACGTATCAAACTTCTAAAAGCGCACAAACGTGTGCACTGATGACCATGTAGCCGCATGGCAAAGCTGCGTCGTAGAAGCCCCACAACCAGCTGCCCACGAAGTTCCCACAGAACGTGTGGAATGAGCTGTTACTGATGTAGGCGGCTGTAACCTAGCATGAAGGTAAGCCTGACGAATGGTCAGTTTAATCCATCTGGATAAAGTCTGCTTAGAAGCTGGCCAACCCATCTTGGCAGCATCATAGAGAACAAACAACGTATCCGTCTTCCGAACTGTAGACGTTCGGGATACATAAACACGTAATGCGCATACCACATCCAAGGTTCCAGAATTTCCTGTCAACACAGGAACTACTATTGGTTGATTGATGTGAAATGATGACACTACCTTTGGTAAGAAAGTGGAATTCGTTCGAAGTTCCGCTCTGTCATCATGAAACACCAAATACAGTGGCTTGCATGACAAGGCACCCAAATATGAAACACGCCTTACCGAAGCTAAGGCTAGTAGAAAAATTGTTTTCCAAGTGAGAAACTTTATATCCACTTGTTGTAAGGGTTCAAAATATGAAGACTGTAAGAAATCTAAAACCAGATTCAAGTCCCATGGCGCTGTACGTGGAATGAATGGATGCTGTACTCTGAGGACTCCTTGCAGAAAAGTGTGTACCGACGGCAATAGAGCCAATCATCTTTGAAAGTAAATTGACAACGCAGATATCTGCACCTTTAGTGTAGATAAACGCAGTCCTCCATCTAACCGTGTCTGTAGAAATAACAAAAGACGGGATAACTTGAAAGATGAAGTCGGAAACTTCAGATCTTCACACCAAGCTATATAGACACGCCAAATTCTGTAATAATGAGCTGCCGTAACCGGCTTCCTAGCTTGTAACATGGTTGGTATAACCGATTCTGGAATGCCCTCTCTTAAGAGGGCGGTCTCAACAGCCACCCCGTCAAACGCAGCCGCGCTAAATCGGGGTAAAAGAACGGACCCTGTTGTAACAGGTCCGGACGTAGTGGGAGCGGCCAAGGATCGTCTGCGAGTGGTCCGCGGAGATCCGAGAACCAAGCTCTCCGAGGCCAATGAGGCACCACTAGTATTCATGTGACAGACTCTCTTTTGATCCGTTTTAGCACCAGAGGGAGCAGCGAAAACGGTGGAAACAGATACACGAGGCTGTACGGCCACGCGATGGTGAGAGCATCCACCGCCACTGCCTTTGGATCTCGCGTTCTGGACACATACTGGGGCTTTTGGTAATTGAGGCGAGATGCCATCAGGTCCACTTGAGGGTAAACCCCAACTCTGAACCAACATGTGAAACACTTCTGGATTTAAAGCCCATTCTCCTGGATGAAAATCCCGACGGCTGAGATAATCCGCCTCCCAGTTGTCCACTCCCGGAATGAACACTGCCGACAATATCACTTGATGATGCTCGGCCCAATTGAGGATTCGAGCTACTTCCCGCATGGCCATGCGGCTTCTCGTTCCTCCTTGTTTGTTGATGTATGCGACCGCCGTCGCATTGTCTGACTGCACCTGAACAGTCTGAGACCAAAGCATGTGCACTGCTTGACGTAGCGCATTGTAAATTGCCCGGAGTTCCAGGACATTTATAGACAGCAATCTTTCGTGATCCGCCCAGAGACCCTGGAGCTGACAATTTTGAACTACAGCTCCCCAACCTCTGAGACTCGCGTCCGTCGTTAGAATTATCTAATTCCAGGCGCCGAACCGTTTCCCTGCGGTTAGATTGTGTACTTTGAGCCACCAGAGTAGAGACACTCTGGCCCGTGGCGACAACCTCACCCTGTGGTGAATCTGCAGATGCGAGGCCGACCACTGTGCGAGCACATCCAGTTGAAAAGGACGTGAGTGAAATCTCCCGAACTGAAGCGCTTCGAAAGCCGCCACCATTGTGCCTAAGAGGCGAATGCACAAATGTACCGAGACTGTGCGTGGCTTGAGCACTAAATGTACCAGATGACGAATGACCTGTACTTTCTGTTCTGGTAGGTAAATTCTTTTGATTTACCGTATCGAGAATCATACCTAGGAATTGAAGTAGTTGAGACGGAATCAGATGCGATTTCTTGAAGTTGACAATCCAACCGTGCTAAACCAGTACATTGTACGTTAGCAACGCATGTTGGAGTAGCATCTGGTGAGACGGAGCCTTGATGAGCAAATCGTCCATGTACGGAACTATTATCACTCCCAGGGATCTGAGATGAGCTATCATCGCAGACATCACCTTGGTGAATACCCGAGGCGCTGACGAGAGGCCAAACGGTAGTGCCCGAAACCGCAAGAACTTCTGATGGTGGCCAAATCGGAATGTGTAAGTACGCATCCTTGAGATCCAGTGCAATCATGAATTCCTGTGGCTCTAAACCTGCAATTACTGACTGCAGAGATTCCATCTTGAATCTGTAGTAAGTGACGTACTGATTGAGACCCTTTAAGTTCAATATTGGCCTGACCGAGCCATCCGGCTTTGGTACCACAAACAGACTGGAATAATAACCCTGACCTTGTTGGTGTACAGGGACCGGAATCAAAACTGCTGCATCCAGCAGAGACTGAATGGCAATTTGCAGAACCGCCCTCTTGTCGTCCGACACAGGCAGTCCTGTCTTGAAAAACCGCAGTGGCGGGAGACATTCGAACTCTATTTTGTAACCTTTTAACACTAAATTGCGGATCCACCCATCTGTGGACGTCTGGAGCCACGCCAACTGGAACGTCTGAAGGCGTGCTCCCACAATTGGACATCCGAGATGGGCTGGGAGCCCGTCATGCCACTGGCTTGTCAGTGACCTTAGCGTCCTGACGACTGGTGTTGGTTTGTTGGAAACCACGTCCTCGACCTCGTCTACCAGGCGTGGCTGTTCCTCTGCCACGCCCGCGAAAGGACGGAGGTCTAAATGATTTGAACGCAGGTCCAGAGTATCTCCGTCTAGGTACTGTTGGAGGCAATGGTAAGAAAACAGACTTTCCTCCCGTGGCCTCAGAAATCCCTTTGTCCAATTCAGGACCAAACAACTTCTCGCCACCGTAAGGTAACGCCTCTATACCTTTTTTGACCTCCGCTTGCCAAGACCGCAGCCAGAGTGCTCGTCGTGCTGTAACTAGCGAGGATGAAAGGCGAGAAGTGAGCTGACAGACGTCAGTAGAAGCTGTACATAGATAATCAGCAGCTTCCCAGATTTGATCAGCGAGAAGTATAAGGTGATCGTCACTTAAGGCAGACTTGAGTTCTGTTATCCATACCATTAATGCCTTAGTTACCCAAATGCCAACCAACCCAGGTCTAAGCAACACTCCTGCTGCTGTATACATGGACTTTAGCATAGCTTCTATTTTACGGTCCGAAGGGTCTTTAAGCGTAGTAGCAGTTGGTACTGGTATGGTTAATTTCTTTGTAAGTTTAGACACAGACGAATCCACCAATGGCGGATTCTCCCATGTAGCTGTCACAGACTCTGGAAACGGGTAACTAGACTTAAATCTGCGAGGTATAGAAAACCGTTTATCCGGATTCTTTCGTGTTTCTAGTAACACCTTATTAAGAGATTCCGAAACAGGAAAACACATTGGAGTTCTCTGTCGTTTAGTAAAGACGACCTCATCATTTGTCAGAGGCTCCTCAGTTTCTGTAAACTTCAGAGACTGACACACCGCTCTGATGAGATTATCAATGCCCGGGCTGTCAAAATCGTCACTACCTGACTGCTGGGCTACTTCGCCCTCCTCACCGTCATCTTGCGCAAAGAGGTCTGGCATAGAATCGTCAGAATGCAACATAGCAGAAACTGGTAAATCACAAGACAAATGAAATTTCTCCCTTTTACCCAAAGTGGACTTGGACTTTTGGCAAAGCTGAGACCCCTCCGGTAGTTCTAGCGGTCTCACCCTAGACTCAGATCTTGCCGCTTCCCGCTCTTGTCGAGCGTCGGCCAATTCTGATTGCAATCCAGCCATAACCTGTGTTAGCATAGCCCATGGAGGGTCCGGGGATGAAACCGGCTTTGTAACCGGAGTCAAACTTGTATTCGTAGCTGAATCCACAAAACATACTGTACATGTGGTAGATCCATCCGGTAACACATTCTTACAGACATGGCAGTGAAACTGCTTTTTTGTTTTTGCTGGTGTCTTACTCATTATGCAGACAGACAACACAAAATACAGAGACAGACAACTTGCACGACTCAGTAAAATTGTACTAAGGTGTGTCTCTCTCTCTCTCTATATATATATATATATCACTTTCCACGTGAGATATTTTAGCTCCACGGTCTTAAGTGGCTCAAACCAGTGGGATTTTAGGAATCCGACACACGTTAAGATCCCAAGGTGCCACTGGAGGCACAAAAGGGGCTGAATATGCAGCACCCCTGTAACAACGTCCGAACTTCAGGCAGTGAAGCCAGTTCTTTTTGAGAGAAAAAGGGATAGGGCCGAAATCTTGACCTTTATGGATCCTAATTTCAGGCCCATAGTCACTCCTGACTGTAGGAAGTGCAGGAATCGACCCCCCTGGAATTCCTCTGTAGGGCCTTCCCGGCCACACACCAAGCAACCTATTTTCGCCATATACAGTGAAAAAGTCTTGCTGTCACGTCTTTCCTAGCCTTTATCAGCGTAGGAATAACTGTATCCGGAAAGCCCTTTTCCGCTAGGATCCGGCGTTCAACCGCCATGCCGTCCAACGCAGCCGCGGTAAGTCTTGGATCAGACAGGGTCCCTGTTGCAACATGTCCTGACTGAGAGGCAGAGGCCATGGGTCCTCTGAGAGCATTTCTTGCAGTTCCGGGTACCGAGTCCTTCTTGGCCAATCCGGAGCAAAGAATATTGTTCACACTCCTCCGTTTATTACAATTCTCAGCCCTTGGGTCTGAGAGGAAGAGGAGGGAATATATAGACCGACTGGAACACCCACGGTGTTACTAGTGCGACCACAGCTATTGCCTGAGAGTCCCTTGACCCAGCGTAAAACCTTTTTTATCTTTTTATTGAGGTGGGACGCCATGTAGTCCACCTGAGGCAGTTTCCATCAATTTGCAAAACTGCGTGAAGACTTCCTGATGAAGTCACCACTTTCCCGGGTGGAGGTCGTGTCCACTCCCGGAATGAGCACTGCTGACAGTGCGCTTACTTGATTCTCCGCCCAGCGAAGAATTCTGGTGGCTTCTACCCTCGCCACCCTGCTCCTTGTGCCGCCCTGGCGGTTTACATGAGCCCCTGCGGTCTGACTGGATCAGAACCGGTTGGTCGCGAAGCAGGAACTCCGCTTGACTTAGGGCGTTGTATATTGCCCTTAGTTCCAGGATATTGATGTGAAGGCAAGTCTGTTGGCTTGACCACAAACCTTGGAATTTTCTTCCCTGTGTAACTGCCCCCCACCCTCGGAGGCTTGCATCCGTGGCCACCAGGACCCAGTCCTGAATTCCGAATCTGCGGCCCTCGAGAAGGAGAGCACTCCGCAGCCACCACAGGAGACACCCTGGCCCTGGGGGATAGGGTGATTAACCGATGCATCTGAAGATGTGATCCGGACCACTTGTCCAGTAAGTCCCATTGTCCTTGCATGGAACCAGCCGAAGGGGATGGCCTCGTATGATGCCATCATCCTTCCCAGGACTCGAGTGCAGTGATGCACTGACACCTGTTTTGGTTTTCAATGGATTCCTGACCAGTGTCATGAGCTCCTGAGCTCTCTCTATCGGGAGATAAACCCTCTTCTGGTCTGTGTCTAGGATCATGCCTAGGCGAGGCAGATGAGCTGTAGGAACCAACTGCGACTTTGGAATATATAGAATCCAGTCATGTTGCCGTTTCACTTCCAGAGAAGGTGATACGCTGTCCAGCAACTGCTCTCTTGATCTCGCTTTTATGAGGAGATCATCCAAGTATGTGATAATAGTGACACCTTGCTTCCGCAGGAGCACCATAATATCCGCCATTACCTTGGTGAAATTGGTAATGACAATCCCGTACCGCAATTCTGAGGTACGCCTGATGAGGTGGATAAATGGTGACACGAAGGTATGCATCCCTTATGTCCCGATTCATTTCAGGCATGCAATGACCGCTCTTAGCGATTCCATCTTGAACCTGAACCTTTTCAGGTATATGTTCAGTATGGGTCTAACCGAACTGTCTGGTTTCGGGATTATAACATGGTCGAATAATAACACCCTCTTGTTGAAGAAGGGGACCCTTGACCACCACCTGTTGAAGATACAATTTACGAATTGCAGTTAACACTGGCTCCCTCTCTCTTGGGGGGAAGCCCGCCGGGTCCTCGGTGAGGGGGCATCTTCTCACAGTCCAGCCTGTATCCCTGCGATACAATTTCTATTGCCCAGGGATCTAACAGGGAGTGAACCCACTTGTGGCTGAACTTACGAAGGCGTGTCCCTACCGGGCCTAGCTCCGTCTGTGGAGCCCCAGCGACATGCGGTGGATTTTTGTAGAGGCCGGGGAGGACTTCTGTTCCTGGGGACTAGCTGTGTTGTACAGCTTCTTTCCTCTGCCCCCGGCTCTGACAAGAAAGGACGCACCTCAGACTTTCTTGTTTCTTTATTCGAAAAGCTGCATTTAATAATGTCGTGCTTTCCTAGGCTGTGCAGGAATATAAGGCAAAATATCAGAATTACCAGCTATAACTGTGGAGACCAGGCCCGAGAACCTTTCTCCACACAATCCTCAGCCTTCCATATGCCTCTTAAGTCGGCATCATCTGTCCAATGTATATTCTACAGGACACGTCAAGCAGAAATAGACATAGCTTTTGTCTCTAGGACCCAGTATACTCATGTCCCTTTGGGCATGCTTTATAATTATAGATCTATCACTTAAGACAGCATCTTAAAATATTTATATGCATACTAGGGTCTCAATCTCTGCTGATAAGGTACCTGTCCACGCTGCCACAGTGCTATAAACCCATGCCGACACAATCGCCGGTCTGGGTAGTATACTAGAATGTGCACGCTATCTGCAGAATCCCTGAGAATAGCTAGTGCAAACAGGACACCCAAGGGGAAGATTCTCAACACATCCTGGCCCTAGTGGGGAAAGGATACAGCCTGAGAATTCTCTTGTGGGAAGCTGCCGTGCCGTCTCTTGTCTGGAGATTCCCGCTCTTTTTCCTCGTGAGAGGAGGGAAATTTACCTCAGCATTCTTCCCCTTAACAAGTGTACTCTCGTGTCAGGGACAAATGAGTCATCAGTGATATGCAAATCATCTTTTATTCCAATAATCATATATTAAATATCTTTTAGACCTCTTGGCTGTAACTTTGCATTATCGTAGTCGACAGTGGAGTTAAACTCCGTGTCGATACTTTGTTATTTTGGATAGTGAACATAGAGAGACTCTGAAGGACTCTGTGACATAGGGACAGACCAGGGTAGATTTCCTTTCTGTTCCCTAACCTTTTGTGCAATAATTTTACCTCAGCACTTACACATATCCAAACAGGTGTCGGCGTTGTTGACGGAGACACCCTCCCACACACTTATCCGCTCTATCACCTCCTTAGAGGAGCCTTTTACCTCAGACATGTCGACACACGCGTACCGACACACCACACACACAGGGGATGATCTATTTGAAGACAGTTCCCCCACCAGGCCCTTTGGAGAGACATAGAGAGAGTATGCCAGCACACACCACAGCGCTATATAATACAGGGATGTACACTATACTGAGTGATTTTTCCCCTATAGCAGCTTATATACACAGTTTTGCGCCTAAATTTATGTGCCCCCCCCCCCCCCCCTCTTTTTTACCCTTTGTGTACCAGGATACTGCAGGGGAGAGCCTGGGGAGCTTCCTTCCAGCTGAGCTGTGAAGAGAAAATGGCGCCGGTGTGCTGAGGAAGAAGGCCCGGCCCCCTCAGCGGCGGGCTTCTGTCCTTTTATGTACTTTAATGGCGGGGGTTACTGCACATATACAGTTTATCAGACTGTATTATGTGCTTTTCGCCAAGTAAGGTAATCTAATTGCTGCCTAGGGCGCCCCCCCCAGCGCCCTGCACCCATCAGTGACCGGAGTGTGTGATGTGCTAAGGGAGCAATGGCGCACAGCTGCAGTGCTGTGCGCTACCTTAATGAAGACCGGAGTCTTCAGCCACCGATTTTCAACTTCTCTTCGTTCTTCTGGCTCTGCAAGGGGGACGGCGGCGCGGCTCCGGGACCGGACGACCGAGGACTGGGCCTGTGTTCGATCCCTCTGGAGCTAATGGTGTCCAGTAGCCTTAGAAGCCCAAGCTAGCTGCAAGCAGGTAGGTTCGCTTCTCTCCCCTCAGTCCCACGTAGCAGTGAGTCTGTTGCCAGCAGATCTCACTGAAAATAAAAAACCTAACAAATCCTTTCTTTTCTAGGAAGCTCAGGAGAGCCCCTAGGGTGCATCCAGCTCTGGCCGGGCACAGATACTAACTGAGGTCTGGAGGAGGGGCATAGAGGGAGGAGCCAGTGCACACCAGATATAGTACCTAATCCTCCTTTTAAGAGTGCCCAGTCTCCTGCAGAGCCCGTCTATTCCCCATGGTCCTTACGGAGTACCCAGCATCCACTAGGACGTCAGAGAAAAAGAAAAAATCAAAAATAAAAATATTCAAAAAGTAGTGTGGATATTCCACACAAGCCTTGTTGCTACTATGAGCACAGAAAAAACACTGAGGTACACTGGGATATGGAGGGGAAGAGAGTTCTAAATTTAACTATTCAGTGCCTTGTTCCTATGGAAGCCGTCCTTATCCCAAGAGTACTCCAGTGACCCCTAGTGGATGAAAAAGAAAGGGTGTTTAATTCCTTTGAAGCAGGAAAAGTAGCAGAGGATTTCTTTTTAGTATTAAAATACAATTCCTCTTCCACCTCGTCTGACTGGTCAGGAATGTGCAGGACCGTTCTGATAGCCTCAACGAGGGCCTGTATTCCCTGTGACAGGACAGCATCCCCCTCCCCCACGTGTCAGTATCACACTGCATGATTTGGGCCAGAGTACGCTTTTGCGTACAAATGGCAAGGGCTTGAGGTGGAGGTATGGAAGCCGAGTCCCTATGCATCAGGTCATCCATAGATTGCCTTAAGAACTGTGTCTCCTTCTCATTATGAGAAAGTTTTGTAGAAATAGAAGAAACCATACCTTTAATGGAAGTCAACCAAGGGGGTTCAGCCCCACTGGACTGGGCATGAGCACTTTCCCCGAGTACAGGGTAGTGAGTCCCCAGGGGATGATAGACATTCTGCTGTACAAGACACACAGTCCCTGGACATGATTGGATATGGACACCCACACACACTGAGTGAAAGCACAGTATATGTAGGCAAGGTCAGAGACACACAAGCCAGAGCCAGCCACACAGCGCCCCTATAGCAACAGTAAAAATAGGATTTTAATACCTACCGGTAAATACTTTTCTCTTAGTCCGTAGAGGATGCTGGGGACTCCAAAAGGACCATGGGGTATAGATGGGATCCGCAGGAGACATGGGCACTTTAAGACTTTAATGGGCGTGAACTGGCTCCTTCCTCTATGCCCCTCCTCTAGACCTCAGTTATAGGAACTGTGCCCAGAGGAGACCGACATTTCGAGGAAAAGGATTTTGTTAAACTAAGGGTGATATACATACCAGCTCACACCACAACACACCGTACAACATGGCTTTCAACCAAAACCAGGTAACAGCGTGAACCAAAGAGATCAGCAGGCTGACCTTAACCGAAACACAACCTTTGTGTAACAATAGCAATAACCATTAACAAGTACTGCAGAAAAAAGTCCGCACTGGGACGGGCGCCCAGCATCCTCTACGGACTAAGAGAAAAGGATTTACAGATGGGTATTAAAATCCTATTTTCTCCTTCGTCCTAGAGGATGCTGGGGACTCCAAAAGGACCATGGGGTTTATACCAATGCTCCAGACCGGGCGGGAGAGCGCGGATGACTGCAGCACCGATTGAGCAAACATGAGGTCCTCACCAGCCAGGGTATCAAACTTGTAGAATTTTGCAAAAGTGTTTGAACCCGACCAAGTAGCTGCTCGGCAAAGCTGTAATGCAGAGACGCATCGGAAAGCCGCCCAAGGTGAGCCCACCTTCCTAGTGGAATGGGCTTTCATCGATTTCGGTACCGGCAATCCAGCCGTAGAATGAGCCTGCTGAATCATATTACAGATCCAGCGTGCAATAGTCTGCTTAGAAGCAGGAGCGCCAACCTTGTTGGCCGCATACAGGACAAACAGCGCCTCTGTTTTCCTAACACGAGCCGTTCTGGCTACATAAATTTTCAAAGCTCTAACTACATCAAGGCTTCAGTAGGCACCACAATAGGTTGGTTCATGTGAAACGAAGAAACCACCTTTGGCAGAAATTGTTGACGAGTTCTCAACTCTGCTCTATCCTCATGGAAAACCAGATAGGGGCTTTTGTGAGACAAAGCCGCCAATTCAGACACCCGCCTTGCGGACGCCAAGGCCAATAGCATGACCACCTTCCAAGTGAGAAATTTCAACTCGACCTCCTGTAAAGGTTCAAACAAATGTGACGTAAGGAACTGTAACACCACATTAAGGTCCCATGGCGCCACGGGGGGCACAAGCGGAGGTTGGATGTGTAGCACGCCCTTCACGAAGGTCTGCACTTCTGGAAGTGAGGCTAATTCTTTTTGAAAGAAAATCGATAAGGCTGAAATCTGCACTTTAATGGAGCCTAATTTTACGCCCGCATCCACACCTGCTTGCAAAAAATTGAGAAAACGACACAGCTGAAAATCCTCCGTAGGAACCTTCTTGGAGTCACACCAAGACACATTTTCTCCAAATACGGTGATAATGCTTCACCGTTGCCTCCTTTCTAGCTTTGAGTAGAGTGGGTATGACTTCCCCGGGAATACCCTTCCTAGCTAGAATTTGGCGTTCAACCGCCATGCCGTCAAATGCAACCGCAGTAAGTCCCGGAACACACATGGCCCTTGCTGTAACAGATCCTCTCTGAGAGGAAGAGGCCAGGGATCTCCTGTGAGTAATTCCTGAAGATCAAGATACCAGGCCCTCCGTGGCCAATCTGGAACAACGAGTATCGTCCAAACTCTTGGTCTTCTTATGATCCTTAATACCTTTGGGATGAGTGGAAGCGGAGGGAACACATAGACTGACTGAAACACCCACGGTGTCACTAGTGCGTCCACTGCTATTGCTTGAGGGTCCCTCGACCTGGAACAATATGTCTGAAGCTTCTTGTTGAGGCGAGACGCCATCATGTCTATTTGAGGAAGTCCCCAACGACTTGCCACTTCTACAAAGACCTCCTGATGAAGACCCCACTCTCCTGGATGGAGATCGTGTCTGCTGAGGAGGTCTGCTTCCCAGTTGTCCACTCCTGGAATGAAGACCGCTGACAGAGCGCTTGCATGTTTTTCCGTCCAGCGAAGAATCTTGGTGGCCTCCGCCATCGCCGCTCTGCTCTTCGTTCCACCCTGGCGGTTTACGTGCGCCACGGCTGTGATGTTGTCCGATTGAATCAGGATGGGCCAGTCATGAAGAAGATGTTCCGCCTGCCGCAGGCAGTTGTAGATGGCCCTTAACTCCAGCACATATATGTGCAGACAAGCTTCCTGGCTTGACCATTTTCCCTGGAAATTTTGTCCCTGTGTGACCGCTCCCCAACCTCGGAGACTCGCGTCCGTGGTCACCAGAATCCAATCGTGGATTCCGAACCTGCGACCCTCTAGAAGGTGAGAACTCTGGAGCCACCACAGGAGAGAAACCCTGGTCCTGGGGGACAGGCTTATCTTCCGGTGCATCTGCAGAAGGGACCCGGACCACTTGTCCAGCAGGTCCCACTGAAACGTTCTTGCATGGAACCTGCCAAACGGAATGGCCTCGTAGGCCGCCACCACTTTCCCCAGCACTCGAGTGCAGTGATGAATCGACACTCTTGGCGATTTCAGAAGTTCCTTGACCATGTTCTGGATTTCCTGAGCTTTCTCCAATGGGAGAAAGATCCTCTGCAGGTCGGTGTCCAGTATCATGCCCAAAAACGATAGCCGAGTTGTCGGAATCAACTGCGACTTTTGTAAATTTTGGAGCCAGCTATGCTGTTGCAGGATCTGCAGGGAGAGCGCAACGCCTTTCAGCAACTGCTCCTGTGATCTCGCCTTTATCAGGAGATCGTCCAAGTACGGTATAATTGTGACCCCATGCTTGCGCAGGAGCACCATCATTTCCGCAGAGAAACTGGTAAGGCCGATTTGAAAAATCGTTGCGGAGGCACGTCTTGGAATTCCAGCTTGTATCCTTGGGTCACAATATCCAGCACCCAAGGATCTAGGCCCGAGCGAACCCAGACCTGACTGAAGAGTTGAAGACTTGCCCCCACCGGTGCGGACTCCCGCAGCGAAACCCCAGCGTCATGCGGTGGACTTGGTTGAAGCCGGGGAGGACTTCTGTTCCTGGGAGCTTGCCCCAGCCGGGGATTTTTTACCTCTTCCCTTACCTCTGGCAGCGAGGATGGAAGAACCACGTCCTTTTCTGAACCTATGCGACCGAAAGGACTGCATCTGGTACTGAGGTGTTTTCTTTTGCTGTGGAGGGACAAAAGGCAAAGAGGAAGACTTACCCGGGTTAGCTGTGGAAACCAGGTCCGCGAGGCCCTCACCAAACAAAACTTCACCTTTGTAGGGCAGAGCCTCCATAGCCTTCTTCGAGTCAGCATCACCATTCCATTGATGAGTCCACAACGCCCTCCTAGCCGAGATTGCCATGGCATTGGCCCTTGATCCCAGGTTGCCAATATCCCTTGCAGCGTCCCTTAAATAAACCGCTGCGTCCCTGATGTGACCCAGGGTCAAAGCTACGCTGTCCCTATCCACGGTGTCCATGTCAGATAACAAGTTATCTGCCCACTTTTCAATAGCGCTACTCACCCATGCCGATGCCATGGCCGGCCTGAGTAGCGTGCCGGTAGTAACATAAATAGATTTTAAGGTAGTTTCCGGTTTACAATCCGCAGGATCCTTAAGGGCTGTGTCAGGAGACTCCCAAGCCTTTTCAAAAAGAGCGTTCAATTCATGAGAGGGAGGAAACATTACCTCAGGCTTCTTTCCCTTAAACATACAGACCCTTGTGTCAGGGACAGTGGGGTCTTCCGTGACATGTAACACATCTTTAATAGCCACAATCATGTACTGAATACTCTTAGCCACTTTAGGATGTAACTTGGCATCATTATAGTCGACACTGGAGTCGGAAACCGTGTCGGTATCAGTGTCTGCTACCTGGGTAAATGGACGTTTCTGAGACCCTTAGGGGGCCTGAGACTGTGATAAAACCTCACCCATGGATTGTTTCCATGCTTGGTTCTGAGCCTCAGAATTGTCTAGCCTCTTATGCAATAAAGCCACACTTGCATTTAAAACTTTCCACATATCTACCCAATCAGCAGTCGGCGGTGCCGACGGAGTCACTCCCACATTCTGTTCTGCTCCCTCACCAGCCTCCTCCTGGGAAAAGCATTCAATTTCAGACATGTCGAGACACACGTGCTGACACCCCCAAACACACTGGGCTATAGGGGACAGACCCACAGTAAGGTCCTTCAGAGAGACAGAAAGGGAGTTTGCCAGCTCACACCCAGCGCCCCACCGGTCTGAAGGAATTAACCAATGCCCCAGACCTGTAAGCACTTTCTATATAACAGTAATCAACACCAAATTGCCGTGCCCCCCCTCGTTTTGTGCACCCTGTTACTTGTGGTAGCAGTGAAGGGCCAGGAGCAGCGTCTCTGCAGCTGTGCTGTGGAGAAAATGGCGCTAGTTTGAGCTGAGGAGGAAGCCCCGCCCCCTATATGGCGCGCTTCGGTCCTGCTTTTTTTTATACTGGCGGGGGTCCCTATACATTGCCTAGGCAATGTATATACATATAGCCAGGTAAAATTGGAGGTTTTATTGCTGCCCAGAGCGCCCCCCCTGCGCCCTGCACCCATGTAGTGCCGCTTGTGTAAGGGAGCAATGGTGCGCAGCACGACCGCGGCGCGGTACCTCCGGAAGATCTGAAGTCTTCTGCCGCCTTTGAAGTCTTCTTGCTTCTTTACTCACCCGGCTTCTCTCTTCAGGCTCTGTGAGGGGGACGGCGGCGCTGCTCCGGAAACGAACAGCTAGGCGCACCAAGTGATCAAACCCTCTGGAGCTAATGGTGTCCAGTAGCCTAAGAAGCAAAGCCTTTGAACTCACAGAAGTAGGTCTGCTTCTCTCCCCTCAGTCCCACGAGCAGGGAGCCTGTTGCCAGCAATGCTCCCTGAAAATAAGAAACCTAACAAAAGTATTTTCTAGAGAAACTCTGTAGAGCTCCCCAAGTGTGCAGCCAGTCTCCTCTGGGCACAGAATCTGAATTCTGGAGGAGGGGCATAGAGGGAGGAGCCAGTTCACGCCCATTAAAGTCTTAAAGTGCCCATGTCTCCTGCGGATCCCGTCTATACCCCATGGTCCTTTTGGAGTCCCCAGCATCCTCTAGGACGAAGGAGAAATTAAGCTGGGTCGCAAGAATCAATCACCTGAGGAGTGCTTACAGTCCCAACACTGCTTCCCCCCCACACTAAGACACCCTGGTACCGCTGAGGAGACTGGAGTCCTGGTGGAGGAGCTGCGCTTCCCTGTGAGTGTTGCCTGATCGAGCTGCAGGGGAAAATGGCGCTGGAGAGCTGTGTGATCCGCTCTGAGTTAAGCTCCGCCCCCTGTAATGGCGCACGGCTTCCCGCATTTTTATACTGGCCCTGAGGTATAATTCTGCCCAACTAGGAGACTGAACCCCTGTTAGGATGTGCGCCAGTGTGGGTACAATAGGAGGCCCAGCGCGCCCCTCATAACGTGCCCCGCCGCAGCGTGCGAGCCTCCCCAGAGCGCAGCCTGTATCAGAGCTGTGCTCTTACCCTAATGCAGCCAATTCCGCCGGCGCCCCGCTAACCGGGACGCCGGCGCCGTACTCACCACTCTACTGTCTTCAGGCTGTTAGGGGGTGGCGGCGTGCTGCGGGAGGGTACGCTGCACCATGGTGTGGCTTGCAAATTACTCCCTCAGGAGCTCAGTGTACTGTCAGCAGAGAAAAGGGACCATTAACTCTAAGGAAGTTGGGCCGTTTTCTCCCCTAAGTCCCAAGAAGCAGTCAGGCTGTTGCCTGAACAGCCCTGACTGAAAATAAATGTATAAAACTCTTCAGGAGCTCTCCAAAGCGTGACCGGCTCCTCTAAACAGAGTCTGGTAGGATGGGGATAGAGGGAGGAGCCAGCCCACACTATTGATTTCTTAAAGTGCCCATCTATACCCCATGGTACTAATGTGGACCCCCGTATCCTCTAGGACGTAAGAGAAACAAAGTTTGTGTACATTAAACCATTAGAAAGCAAATATGTCACTATCATAGTTGCGCTCAAACATTTAAAATTTGGAATTTTTTGGATATGGATATGAGATTCTATATATATTGTATATTTTCATAGAAAAACAACTCCAGCAATGCAGCTTTGTAGCATCCAACTTGTGATTATATATAGGAGGGAATCCAATTAGCCCTGTTAATTTAACTGGGGTGAAAAAAAAAGGTGGTAGCCTTGAGATTTAATGCATGGAGCTGTTCAATTAAAGACCTTTTTTCCCCTTGACCAATAAATTAACCTGTTATCGGATGTTAACACAAGGGGACAAAAGAATTGGTCTCACCCTCCCCCTTACCTGCCATGTAGCTTACCCCAAGAGGCTTCACGGGAGTTACTAAAATACAACCGGGCGCAATTGCAGACCCAGTTGTATTTGAAGTGCAGAGTACTGTCTTCCTTCAGGGCTGATTGAATAGCCCCAGGGATCAATTCGCCAGCGGTAAGTAATTGTGGCTGAATGATTCCCCCTATAGTCTCATCTCCCTACCCAATGACCAGTAACTGCTTCATACCTACAATGATAACAGAAAATGAGATTCATGGTAAGAAGTTACCGTTGTTAAATCTCTTTCTGCGAGGTACACTGGGCTCCACAAGGATTAACATCGGGGTGTAGAGTAGGATCTTGATCCGAGGCACCAACAGGCTCAAAGCTTTGACCTTCTTCCCAAGATGCATAGCGCCGCCTCCTATATCACCCCACCTCCATGCACAGGAGCTCAGTTTCGTTAACCAGCCCAATGCAGTAGCAGGTACCAGAGACGACAGTCGCTCGTAGCAAATTACACCACACACTCACCACGGGAGAGGGTGTCAGCGGCTATGCCACACCAACCCAAAGAAGCTAAGTGCGTCAGGGTGGGCGCCTTGTGGAGCCCAGTGCACCTCACAGAGATTTAACAACGGTAAGTTCTTACCATAAATCTAGTTTTCTGCTGCGGGGTACACTGGGCTCCACAAGGATTAACATCGGGGATGTCCTAAAGCAGTTCCTTATGGGAGGGGACGCACTCTAGCGGGCACAAGAACCCGGCGTCCAAAGGAAACATCCTGGGAAACGGCGGTATCGAAGGCATAGAACCTTATATATGTGTTCCCTGAGGACCACGTTGCCGCCTTGCACAATTGTTTAAGGGTCGCACCACGGTGGGCCACCCAAGAAGGTCAAACTGACAGAATAGAACGGGCCTTAATAGTAGCAGGAGCTGGATGACCAGCCTGTACATAAGCATGTGCAATCACCATTCTAATCCATCTGGCCAGGGTCTGCTTGGAAGCAGGCCAGCCACGTTTGTGAAAACTAAACACAAAAAGAGAATCAGATTTCCTAATGGAGGAAGTTCTCTACACGTAGATACGGAGAGTCCGTACCACATCCAAAGACCGCTCTTTGGTAGACAAATCAGGAGAATTAAAGGCCGGAACCACAATCTCCTGGTTAAGGTGGAAGGAAGACACCACCTTAGGTAAATAACCCGGCCGCGTTCTAAGAACTGCCTGGTCACGGTGAAAAATCATATAGGGAGACTTACAGGATAAGACACCCAGGTCCGATACCCTTCTAGCTGAAGCAATAGCCAGCAAGAATAAGACCTTAAGGGAAAGCCACTTAAGGTCAGCAGAGGCAAGAGGCTCAAACAGAGACACTTGCAAGGCCTCCAAAACCACCGACAAGTCCCAAGGGGCCACAGGCGGCACATAAGGAGGCTGAATCCGCAACACACCCTGAGTGAATGTATGGATATCAGGTAGGGTAGCAATTTTTCTCTGAAACCAAACCAACAAGGCAGAGATGTGAACCTTGAGGGAGGCCAGACGCAAGCCTAAGTCTAGGCCCTGTTGTAGAAAGGCCAATAGTTTGGCCGTACTAAACTTGAAAACGTCATGATTGTGAGACGTACACCAAGTAAAGTAAGCATTCCAGACCCTATGGTAGATCCGAGCAGAAGCTGGCTTACGGGCCTTAAACATAGTTTGAACGACCGCCTCAGAAAAACCCTTGGCCCTCAGGACGGTAGCCTCAAGGGCCATGCCCGCAAAGCCAGACGGGCCAAATCCTGGTAAACACAAGGGCCCTGAATGAGGAGGTCTGATCGTTGTGGAAGGAGAAGGGGACGATCCCACGAGAGACCCAGGAGATCGGAGAACCAGTGCCGTCTGGGCCACGCTGGAGCAACCAGAAGCAGGTTTCCTCCTTCTTGCTTTAACTTCCGTATTACTCTGGGCAGGAGTGACACAGGAGGGAACACGTACGGTAGCTGAAAGTTCCATGGAATTGCCAGTGCGTCCACGAACGCAGCTTGTGGATCCCTTGTCCTTGCTCCGAAGATCGGAACCTTGTGATTGTGTCAAGACGCCATCAGATCCACATCTGGAAGGACCCACGTGTCCACGAGAAGTTGAAACACCTCCGGATGGAGGCTCTACTCTCCTGCGTGTACGCCCTGACGACTGAGATAGTCCGCTTCCCAGTTCAGGACGCCTGGAATGAACACTGCGGATATGGCCGGCAGATGGCGCTCCGCCCACTGAAGAATTCGTGATACTTCCCTCATTGCCATGCGGCTTCGAATGCGGCCTTGATGATTTATGTACGCCATCGTGGTGGCGTTGTCCGACTGTACTTGAATAGGTCTGTTCTGTATTAGATGCTGGTCCATTGTCAACGTGTTGAACACTGCCCGCAGTTCCAGAATATTGATCGGGAGCAGAGACTCCTCTTTGGTCCACCGACCCTGAAGAGAGTGTTGTTCCAACACCGCGCCCCAACCTCTCAGACTGGCATCCGTTGTCAGAAGGACCCAGTCAGATATCCAGAGGGGCCGACCCCTGCTCATTTGTTGGTCATGAAGCCACCAGCTCAGTGACAGGTGGACCTCCGGAGACAATGAGATCATGTGAGAACGTACCCGGTGAGGCAGGCCGTCCCACTTTGTCAGAATTAACTTCTGTAGATGGCGAGAGTGGAATTGAGCATACTCCACCATGTCGAAAGCCGACACCATGAGACCCAGCACTTGCATTGCCGAATATATCGACACTTGCGGACGATATAGGAAGCATCGAATCCTGTACTGAAGCTTCAGGACTTTCTCCTGAGACAGGAACAACCGTTGGTTGCGAGTGTTCAATAACACTCCCAGATGAAACATGCTCCGAGCAGGAACCAGGGAGGATTTCTTCCAGTTGATCAGCCACCCGTGGGCTTTCATGCACTGGACCGTCAGAACGAGATGACACAGGAGAAGTTCTGGGGAATTTGCCAGGATCAACAAATCGTCCAAGTACGGTAGGATCCTGACCCCTTGATGGCGGAGTGAAGCCGTCATAACCGCCATAACTTTGGTTTGACAAATGCTACGCCAGCTTTCACCAAAGGGTAATGCCTGAAATTGGTAATGAAGGTTGCCCAACGCAAACCTCAGGTACTGCCGATGAGATAACGCAACAGGAATATGTAGTTAGGCATCCTTTATGTCCAGGGATACCATATAGTACCCAGGCTCCCATGGCCAGAACAATAGAGCGCAGTGTTTCCATATGAAACTATGAAATCCGCATATGCTTGTTCAAGGACTTCAGATTGAGAATGGGCCGCAAAGACCCGTTCGGTTTTGGGACTAGGAACAGCGGTGAATAGTACCCATTGCCTCTCTAAGCCAGAGGCACCTGTACTACCACTCCTGTGGTCAGGAGGGAATGTACCACCGAGTGCAAAGTGTTTGCTTTTGCCGGATCCAGAGGCACATCTGTCAGGCAAAATCGATGTGGGTGACGATTCTGGAAGGGCATGGCGTAACCTCGAGCGACAACTTCCCTCACCCAGGTATCTGAAGTTGTCAGCAACCATTCCTGGGCAAAACCTAGAAGTCGGCCCCACCCTGGGATCCCCCAGAGGGAGGCCCGCCCTGTCATGCGGCAGGCTTGTCCGTTTTGGAAGCTAGCCGACGGGTGGCCCAGGCACGCTTCGGTCTGGGCTTGGCAGGTCTGGAAGCACGAGTTTGCTTTGGGTACGCCTGACCTTTTGCTCTTTCTGGAGGACGAAAGGGCCGAGGGAAAGTACTTTTAGCCTTCTGTGCAGAAGGAGCCGTATTAGGTAGGCAAGCTGTTTTAGCAGTAGCCAGATCAGCCACAATCTTATTGAGGTCTTCTCCAAAGAGAATGTCTTCCTTGAAAAGAAGCACCTCCAGGGTTTTCTTGGAATCCATATCCACCGACCAGGATCTCAACCAAAGGATACGTCTGGCCAAGACGGACGTCATAGTAGCTTGGCCGCCAGCACCCCGTCATCGGAGTCTTAAGGTCCAGAGAAGCCGTGGTAATATACGAGAGACATTGTCGAGCATGCTCAGATGCGTCGGAAGGCTGCTCCGCCTCTACCTTCTGAGCCCACGCCTCAACAGCTTCAGCAGCCCAAGTTGCTGCAATGGTTGGCCTATGCACAGCCCCCGGTAGGGTGAAAATCACTTCCACACAACCCTCCACACGTCTGTCAGTTCCTTCAGAGAGGTGACGGTAGTTACTGGCAGAGCAGAGGAAACTACCATATGTGCCACATGAGATTCTACAGGGGGAGGAGTTTCCCCAATTTTTTACATAGCTCCGCAGAGAGGATAGCGAGCCAACGGTGTGGATTACGTTCCCGGATTATCCCACGAGTCCTGACGTATGTCAGCCAGGAGTTGAGAATGAGGTAAAACTTGTTTAACCATCTTCGTACGTTTAAACCTATCCGGCTTTTTTTTAGAGACAGCCTCAGGCTCAGGGACATCAGACACCTGAGGAATGAGCATAAATGCTTCAATCAAATCCGGGACATCCACCAATGATTTCCCTTCCCCATCAGGAACATCTATGTCAGTGCGTCTGTGGGATCAGTATATGTACCATCCTCCTCAGAGGAAGTGTCTGGGATAGCAGCAGATTGGGAGGAGGTAATGGCCTATTTAGAGTATAGCCTTAGACGGGTGAGAGTGACACTTAGATGTAGTCAGTGACCGGTTCAAATGCTGTAACTGAGTGGAGATTTGATCTGCCCATGGCACATTAATAGCAGGGACCATAAACTGGTGGTCCCACAGGGGGTGCCAATTTAGTCACATGCGTGTTTAACAGCGTGGAGAACGTAGCCCAAGGTGAGCCCTGTGATGCCCCAGGTGCTACCGACCCACTAGAGGGTAAGGAACCCCCTGAACCAGAACTCTCAGCTGCCATATTTTCCTCCAACACGTCTGCGGCCTCACTACCACGCAGTGTGGGAGAAGCCCCAGCGTCGTTGCCACGTGTAGCAGACATAACTATGTGCACAATATTTGGCAACCAGGTACAAAGTGTAGCAGAACTATACCTATCAAGAAATCTTCAGTAAAGCGTACCTAAGGTAGCACATACCGTGAGTTCAAGAGATATAGATTATATGGTGACTGTAAATCACACGTAAAAATACCCCGTTAGTATATCTTGTGAAACAATCCTATATTATTTGCAGAGAAAACCTGAAACACTTGGTCCCCTCGGGTATAGCAATATAGGAATAGCACGCTGAGTGAAATACCCTGCAATAAGGCAACCACGCAGCAGCTACATGCACACACACATATTGGTCACAAGCGTACCAGGCAGAAATTATGTACCATAAACTGCACTGGACTAGCAATACAAATACGCAGTATGGCTATATGTGATAACTATAGATATAACAAACACAGTAAACACTGGATGTATATCACAGGGCGTTTGTACCACACAACCCTGAATGTATGCACTCTCTCAACACAGTCCCAGTGACAGGTAGAATATTCAAGTGTCCTGTAGGAAGCACAGCACTGGCAGGCAGGCGGTACCACAGAGGTGGATTTGCCCCAGCTATCCCAAGAAACAGCAAGGCTCTGTTTATAATGGTTGCTGATCGGGAATGAGGGAGAGGGAAGCAGCTCCAGGGCAGGAACATTGCTGCAATGGCGCCCTGGGGCTGGGGGGAGGGGCCTCAGGTCCGACCTGCTCCCCCTGCTGGCATCCCCACTGGGTGTGTGGGCAGTAAAGATAAAGTGGGGGGAACTTGGTACAACATTCCCCTTGACCTGTGCCCATAATATAAACCCTGGTGGCTAGTGGAACATCAGCCCAATAATCCGTGTCCACGCCAGCGCGCGCGGCCCGCAGCGCTGGATCGCTGTAAAGTGCGGCACAGAAGCCCCTTACCTCCCCCTGGTCTGTATGCGCCCTGCGATCCGGGAGACGGCGGTGTGAGTGTGTGACTCACGTTAGGATGGAAGAAGCCGGCGCCTCCGCTGTAGTGACCCGGCAACCGCGGCGCGGGAGTATACAGCGCCGCTGGGGGTGATGGAGCTGCACGCAGGAAAGTCTATTAGATTGTGCCTGCAGCAGCCCTGGAAGTCTTCTTTACATTTTTCTGTTTTCAGTCTGTAAAACGAAGCTCTGAAAAGGCTGCTTAGGGCAGCCTCCTGTTAAGTGCCTGCTTACTGCAAGGCACCAACTTACAAACTGAGCTCCTGTGCACGGAGGCGGGGTGATATAGGAGGCGGCGCTATGCATCTTGGGAAGAAGGTCAAAGCTTTGAGCCTGTTGGTGCCTCGGATCAAGATCCTACTCTACACCCCGATGTTAATCCTTGTGGAGCCAGTGTACCCCGCAGCAGAAATAGACACAAAGCGACATCTACAACTGTGGGCTGCTCCTTACAATTATCATGTAAGGAGCCTGAAAGAGGCTACAGTTTCCTTCCCTGTATCCACTACCATGCTCTGTAACTACAGTCTCTGTAAGAGGAGCAGTGATAGCCAATGGGAAAACCACCAGCCAACAGTACAGGGAAAGCTAGGGAAATGGGGACTGCTAAATAAAGGCCCTCTGGCACAATGCTTTCAATGTCACCAACTGCACTTATACAGAAATATTGCGGTGTTCCTTTCTGCATAGCAAATAAAACAAGGGGGTCATAATTAATCCAATGTTTATCTATAATTTATCTATCCAGCATGTAGTTTGCATCTTGGAGCAAATGGGCAATTCCATTGTCATGTATGGGACATTTGTAAAAGATTTAACATAATCTTTTTTTTTCTTCTTTTTTCAAACTTCACAGGGAAGATTTTCGTTAAAAAAAAAAAAAAGGATGTAATATCAAAGTGCTTAACTTATGTTTTAGAGCAATTTTTTTCTTTTCCTCCATTATACCCACCACAATATCACAAAGTGTAGAGGTCACATACCAGACCAGCCAAGTCCACTGCAGTTTTGTAAAGGAATCAACTCCAATTCCAAATTAAGGGCCGGTGTTATTTTTTTAATGAAAACCAATGAGAAAGAGCTATAGTGTAACTTGTTAACCTATGTTGAAAACTCATAAGTCACGTAGGGGAAATTTTTACTCATGGCCCAGATGTAAGATTTTGTACTTGTTCAGAATCCTAGCAACTCCCTTCTTTCAAACGAGGTCATACTTAAATTGAAATAAACCAGTATGAACAAGATCTCCACCATACATGGACTCATTATGTTTTCTATAGTTTATGCTGTTACTGTTCATCAGATAATAACCTCTCTAAGGGAAGAGGGGACAC
Source organism: Pseudophryne corroboree (assembly GCF_028390025.1). NCBI lineage: Eukaryota > Metazoa > Chordata > Amphibia > Anura > Myobatrachidae > Pseudophryne > Pseudophryne corroboree. The sequence continues at coordinate 683,903,002 of NC_086444.1, forward strand.
TGCTCTATCAAACAAGGGTTCCCCATGTCTGTTGGTGCCAGGATTTTCTTTTTAATTATTTTTTCCTCATGTACTGCAGGATGAATCCTGCTCCCCTCGGTCATATCGTTGCACACCAGCTTGTTATGGTCAGTAATGTGGCACTTGTTCCCACGCTTTACATTGGCAGTTATTACAAAATATTTTATTCTCAGGGACAGAATCACAGAAATATATAGCATATTTATACTGGATTAATCTGAAATTATATTAGTGGCCTTTAAATATCATCAAATACGTATTTATGTGGAGAATCTCCTTGAACACATCTGTTTCTAAAGTATATTGCGGCGTCCTCTTCACAGACTAATTTACCTCCATTCTGGGTTATATACCGCACCCATGGCAAAGCCTGGTAACCACTCTTCTCAATTATTTTCAAGTAACGGACCTGCACAGAAAATGTAAAAAGGTTTATTTTTTTAAATATAAATATATCGTTGTACTGGGAAAAGTAAAAAAAAAACACAAAACACAGCACTACACGTCGAGTCTCCCATATTCAAAATGCCTGGGACCAGAAGTAGTATTTTGGATATCAGATTTTCCGTACTTTGGAATTATTTGCATACCATAATGAGAGATCTTGGGGATGGGACCAAAGTCTAAACACAAAGAGCATTTATGTGTCATAAACACAGCCTGATAGTAATTTCATACAATATTTTTTATTTTATTGAACAATCAAAAAGCAAAGGTTTCCCTATCTCAGTCATGCTAAAAAAAATAAAAATAAATATGTATTTCAGAATATTCTATATTTTGGATATGGGACACTCAACCTGTATCATAATTTGAATGTGTTATTACACATTGGCATGTGTCCATATGTACCTGGATTCCAGAGGTGGTAAAGTAGGGGATCTCAAACTTCACACTGATAGGTGGTTTCCCCTCTTTATCTTCTGCCTCAACACTGGGGAGACCAAAGTGTGCTCTCATTAGGTATTCTTTTCCACCCTACAAAAGCATAAAGAGAATTTAAAACAAAATAAATAGCAGAATATTTTATACTGCATGCATTCATAAAAAAAGTATACACAATTTTTACATACACACAATTTAGATTTTAACATTGAACAAAATAACTGGGTGAGAGCACTTTTGGACAAAGTCAGTCAACACATGGTTAGTATTACACTAGTCTCCGTGTGTCATCAGATATACTGAATAAGGAATGTTTTCTTATGGTACTATTACATTTAATAAGCCACAAGAATAGAATTATAGTAGATTCTGGAGGGTTCTTTAGAGAACAACCCAAAATGTATCACAAGTTAAAGGAGTTGCACCATAAACTGAAAACCAGGATGCATCCTAAAAAAAAAAAAAAAAAAAAATTATGATAATAATAAGATTAATAAAACATAACCAAACATTTCTAAGATGCTAAAATACTTGCTAGAAAACTGATTTTGTCCATTAATTTAATTATCTGGACACAAGACTGCAAACCAGCTAAAGGAAAGCAGCATTAGAGAGAGACAGATTCTGGATATTTGTGGTCTTTTAAAATCCACAACTACCTAACCAGAATATATACGTTATGGTAAGAACTTACCGTTGATAACGGTATTTCTCCTAAGTCCACAGGTTCCACAGGATGACACTGGGATATGATGAAGTGACAGCGGATTTGCACCAATTGGTCAAAGCTTTTCAGCCTCCCAGCATGCAACGGGCCCATTCATATATCCCCGCCTCCTGGCTCAGGCAAATCAGTTGTATTCCCAAAGCTCAAGGCAGGAGCATCATAAATAGAGAAGAAAACACATACTAACCTCTTCCTTCTTGTACGGAAGGGTGAGTGAGTACAAGGATCCTCAAATCAGGTGCGTCAGGGTGGGATCCCTGTGGAACCTGTGGACTTAGGAGAAATACCGCTATCAACGGTAAGTTCTTACCATAACGTATATTTCTCCGGCAGGGTCCACAGGATAACATTGGGATTTCCCAAAGCAATTTAGTGGTGGGGACGCTCCTGATTGGACAGGAGAATCCTTCTCCCGAATTCAGCGTCATGATAGGCAAAGGTATCCATGGCATAAGGTCTAATGAATGTGTTAATGGAAGACCATGTGGCTGCCTTACATATCTGTTCTGCTGAAGCACCATGTTGTGCTGCCCATGATGGACCTACCTTATGAGTAGAGTGAGCAGAGACATTAGCCGGAACACTGAGATCAGCTTGAGAATATGCTTCTGAAATCGTCATCCAAAGCCACCTTGCCAGTGTCTGCTTTTCAGCAGGCCATCCTCTGTTGTGAAATCCATAGAGAACGATGAGAGAATCTGTCTTTCGGATGGCACTGGAATGATCCACGTAGATCCTTAAGGCATGGACCACGTCCAGCGATGCATTTCCCGCAGAAAGGCCCGGTACTTGGACAGTCGGGACTACAATTTCTTCATTAAGGTGGAATTTAGACACCACCTTAGGAAGATACCCAGATCTAGTTCTGAGAACTGCTTTATCTGGATAAAAAAAAATAATCAGAAATGGGGAAAACATGACAATGTCCCTAAATCTGACTCTTCTAGCTGACGCCATGGCTAGTAGAAAGAGAACTTCAGCTGTCAACCATTTAAGATACACTTTATTAAGTGGTTCAAATGGGGCAACTTGAAGGGCCTTTAGGACTAAATTTAAGTCCCAAGGCACTGTAAAAGGAACAAAAGGAGGTTGAATGCGCTACATTCCCTGGAAAAAAGTACGCACATCCTGTAAGTTGACAATTTTCTTTTGGAACCATAGTCAATGCTGACACTTGCACTCTCAAGGAAGCCACCTTCAAACCTTTATCCATTCCTTCCTGAAGGAATGCTAAAACACTGGAAACTCTGAAAGACTTCGGGTCCATTTTCTATTCACTGCACCAATGAATATAGGTTTGCCATATTCGGTGATAAATGCGAGCTGAGGAAGGTTTCCTTGCTCTAAACATTGTTTGAATGACCTGTTGTGAGAATCCTCTTGACTTCAGGATAGAGGTTTCAAGAGCCACGCCGTCAAAAGCAGTCGATCCAGATGTCTGTGATAAGGACCCCTGCATCAGTAGATCTGGACATTGAGGGAGCAGGAGTGGAGCATCCATTGACATTCTCTGCAGATCTGTGTACCAATGCCTTCTGGGCTAAGCCGGAGCTATTAGTATCATGGCACCCTTTCCTTGCTTTATCTTTCTCACCACCATGGGTAATAGGGTGATTGGAGGAAACACATAAGCCAGATGAAAGTCCCATCTTATCGACAGGGCATCCACAAAGATCGCTCTGGGATCCTTTGTTCTTGACCTGTATGCGAAAACTTTGTTGTTTTGACGGGACGCCATGAGATCTCTCTCTGGCAACCCCCACTTGTCTACTAGAGTATGGAAGACCTCCAGATGTAGAGCCCATTCGCTTTCCTGAATGGCGCGTCGACTGAGAAAATCTGCTTCCCAGTTTAGGACTCTCGAAACGAACACTGCGGACAAGGCTGGATGATGAAGTTCTGCCCACTTTAGTATGCGAGACTTACCTCTATCTACCTTTATCGCTTTTTGCCTCCGTATTCCTCCCTGATGGTTGAGGTACGCTACTGCCGTTGCATTGTCCGAGCGGATTTCAACTGGTTTTCCCAGCAGAATGTCCCTTGCCTGAATTAGTGCCATGTGTATGGGCCGAAGTTCTAATATAGTTATTGGCAGGCAACCTTCTTCCTTGGTCCATTTCTCCTGGAAAACACAACCTTCCTGACACTGCCCCCCAGCCCTGGAGATTGGCATCGGCTGTCAGAATTTCCCAATCTGATAACCAAAACGGTCTCCCCTTGTCCAGATGGGATGTCTGTAGCCACCAGGCGAATGACCTTTTTACTTCTATCGTAAGAACCATAGTCTGCGTTTTTATCGTCTGATGCAACCCATTCCATTTGGCAAGAATCAGATGCTGCAGAGGCCTTGAGAGGAACTGTGCATACTCCACCATGTCGAATGTTGACATCAATCCCATCACACGCATTGCTGCGTGAATGGATACCTTTGGACTGTGTAGCAAGTCCTGAATCCTTGCCTGAACCTTGGATATCTTGTTCAGAGGTAAATTTACTCTCTGAACATTTGAATCCAATACAGCCCCAAGTGAGTTATCAGTTGTGATAGAACCAATGACTATTTTGCCCAATTTATGAGCCAACCGTGCTTCTGCAGACACTCTATTGTCTGTTGCAGATGGCACAGAAGCAATTCCTGTGACAGGATTAAAAGATCATTGATGTATGGAAAAATTCTTATCCCCTGCTGGTGGAGATAAGATGCCATTACCACCATAATCTTGGTAAATACTCTGGGGGCCGTGGCTAACCCAAAAGGTAGGGCTTGGAACTGAAAATGCTGTTGGAGGATAGCGAACCTGAGATAGCACTGATGGGACAGTGCTATAAGAACAATAGGATTTTAATACCTACCGGTAAATCCTTTTCTCCTAGTCCGTAGAGGATGCTGGGGTCCACTTCAGTACCATGGGGTATAGACTGTTCCGCAGGAGCCATGTGCACTTTAAGACTTTACAAGCGTGTGAACCGACTCCTCCCTCTATGCCCCTCCTCCAGACCTCAGTTATAGGAACTGTGCCCAGGGAGACGGACATTTTGAGGAAAGGATTTACTTTTATACTAATGGTGAGATTCTTACCAGCTCACACCTCAACCATGCCGCACAACATGGCATTCAACATGACACGCCAACAGGCATGAACCATTTACAGCAACATGCTGAAAACAAATGAAACACAACTTATGTAACTATAATGAACAAAACTGCAGGTAAAGTACGCACTGGGTCGGGTGCCCAGCATCCTCTACGGACTAGGAGAAAAGGATTTACCGGTAGGTATTAAAATCCTATATTCTCATACGTCCTAGAGGATGCTGGGGTCCACTTCAGTACCATGGGGTTATACCAAAGCTCCAGTACGGGCAGGAAAGTGCGGATGACCCTGCAGCACCGATTGACCAAACTTGAGGTCCTCATCGGCCAAAGTGTCAAAATTTAGCAAATGTGTTTGACCCTGACCAAGTAGCTGCTCGGCAAAGTTGTAAAGCCGAGACGCCCCGGGCAGCCGCCCAGGATGAGCCCACTTTCCTAGTAGAATGGGTCTTCACCAACTTCAGTACCGGCAAGCCTGCCGTAGAATGAGTGCGCTGAATTGTCCCTCTGATCCAGCGCGCAATAGTCTGCTTAGAAGCAGGACACCCAATCTTGCTGGGAGCATACAGGACAAACAGAGCCTCCGTTTTCCGTAACCGAGCTGTTCTTGCGACATAAATCTTCAAAGCTCTAACCACATCTAGAGACTGTGACTCAGTGAAAGTGTCAGTAGCTACTGGCACCACAATAGGTTGGTTTATGTGTAAGGACTAAACCACCTTTGGAAGAAATTGTTGACGAGTTCTTAACTCTGCCCTATCTTCATGGAAGATCAGGTAAGTGCTCTTGTGAGACAAGGCCCCCAACTCAGACACCCGCCTTGCGGATGCCAAGCCCAAAAGCATCACCACTTTCCAAGTGAAAAACTTAAATTCGATCTCCTGCAGAGGTTCAAACCAATCTGATTGAAGGATCTGCAACACCACATTAAAGGTCCCATGGTGCCACTGGAGGCACAAATTGAGGCTGGATGTGCAAAACCCCTTTCACAAACGTCTGAACTTCTGGAAAGGAGGCCAATTGTTTTTGAAAGAAAACTGATAAGGCCGAAATCTGGACCTTGACCCCAATCTAAGGCCCGCATCCACACCAGCCTGCAGAATATGGAGAAACCGACCCAGCTGAAATTCTTCCGTAGGAGCCTTCTTGGATTCACACCAAGACACATATTTTCTCCAAATACGGTGGTAATGTTTAGACATTACTCCTTTCCTGGCCTGAATAAGAGTGGGGATGACTTCCGTGGGAATACCCTTTCGGGCTAGGATGCGGCGCTCAACAGCCATGCCGTCAAACGTAGCCGCGGTAAGTCTTGATACACACACGGCCCCTGCTGTAGTAGGTCCTCTCGAGGAGGAAGAGGCCGAGGATCTTCTATGAGCAACTCCTGAAGATCTGGATACCGAGCCCTCCTTGGCCAGTCTGGGGCAATGAAGATTGCTCGAACTCTTGTTATTATTATTTTGAGAACTTTTGGAATCAGTGGAAATGGAGGGAAAACATATACCGACCGAAACACCCACTGGGTCACCAATGCATCCACTGCTATTGCTTGAGGGTCTCTCGACCTGGAACAATATCTCTGAAGCTTCTTGTTTAGACGAGATGCCATGATGTCTACTTGAGGAACTCCCTAAAGACTTGTCACCTCTGCGAAGACTTGTTGGTGGAGGCCCCACTCTCCTGGATGGAGATCATGTCTGCTGAGTAAGTCTGCTTACCAGTTGTCCACTCCCGGAATGAAAATTGCTGACAGAGCTCTTACATGTCTTTCTGCCCAGAGGAGAATCCTTGTCACCTCTGCCACTGCCACACTGCTTTTCGATTCGCCTTGCCAGTTTATGTACGCGACTGCTGTTACATTGTCCGACTGGATCTGCACGGGATGATCTTGAAGAAGATGTACCGCTTGTAGAAAGCCGTTGAAAATGGCTCTCAATTCCAGAACATTTATGTGAAGGCAGGCTTCCTGACTTGACCATTTTCCTTGGAAGCTTTCCCCCTGTGTGACAGCTCCCCAGCCTCTGAGACTTGCATCCATGGTTATTAGGACCCAGTCGTGAATACCAAACCTGCGTCCCTCTAGTAGGTGAGAACTGTGTAGCCACCACAGGAGCGAAATCCTGGCTTTAGGGGACAGGATTATTCCGGTGCATGTGTAGGTGGGATCTGGACCACTTACCCAACAGATCCCACTGGAATACTCTGGCATGAAATCGGCCAAACTGTATGGCCTCTTAGGCCGCTACCATTTTCCCCAACAACCGAATGCATTGATGGATCGACACGCTTGTTGGTTTCGATATTTGTTTGACCATTTTCTGGATTCCCAAGCCTTTTCTACTGGAAGAAATACTCTCCGTACTTCTGTATCCAGAATCATCCCTAAAAAGGACAATCTTGTCGTCTGTTCAACTGCAACTTTGGAAAATTAATGATCCAACTGTGTTTTTAGAGTATCGACAGGGAGAGTGCGATGTTCTGCAACAACTGTTCCCTGGATCTCGCTTTTATCAGGAGATCGTCCAGATAAGGAATTAAATTGACTCCTTTTTGACGAAGGAGGACCATCATCTCCGCCATCACCTTGGTGAATACCCTCGGTGCCGTGGAGAGTCCGAACGGCAACGTCTGGAACTGGTAATGACAATCATGTACTGCGAATCTCAGATAAGCTTGGTGAGGAGGATAAATGGGAACATGCAAGTAAGCATCCTTTATGTCTACTGACACCATGAAGTCCCCCTCCTCCAGACTGGAAATCACTACCCTCAGGGATTCCATCTTGAACTTGAACCTTTTCAGGAAGAGATTTAGATTTTTCAGGTTTAAAATCGGTCTGACCGAGCCGTCCGGCTTCGGAACTACGAAGAGGCTTGAATAAAAACCTTCTCCTTGCTGTGACAAGGGTACCAGGACAATGACCTGATCCTGATTCTGGAAGAGAAGCTGGCAAGGTCGATTTGAAAAATAGGCATGGGAGGACGTCTTGAAACTCTAGTTTGTACCCATGGGACACTATTTGTAAGACCCACGGGTCCAGGCCACATTGGGTGTGGTAATAAAAAGTCGGCAGTAACTAGGTCGACAATGTCTAGGTCGACCACTATTGGTCGACAGTAACTAGGTCGACAGGGTCTTTAGGTCGACATGTTCTAGGTCGACAGGTCAAAAGGTCGACATGAGTTTTTAATGTTATGTTGGTGTCGTTTTCTTCGTACAGTGACGGGGAACCCCAATTAGTGCACCGCTTCGCTCGCCATGCTTCGGGCATGGTGCCTTCGCTCCGCTACCGCTTCGCTCGGTACAGATTACCGTTCCAATCGTAGTCCACGTGGATCGTTAAGTATGAAAAGGTTCAAAAAAAGAAAAAAATAGTGTAAAACGCATGTCGACCTTTTGACCTGTCGACCTAAAGACCCTGTCGACCTAGACACCCTGTCGACCTAGTTACTGTCGACCTAGACATTGTCGACCTAGTTACTGTCGACTTTCAGTCCGGATCCCGGCCACATTGACTCCAGATTTGACTGAAAAGTTTCAGATGTGCTCCCACCCGAGCGGACTTCCGCAAGGGAGCCCCAGCGTCATGCTGCAGATTTGGCAGAAACAGGGGTGGACTTCTGCTCCTGCGATCCGGGAGACGCTGCGGATTTCTTTCCTTTTCCCCTACCTGCAAATAAGGGGGAACCTTTGGCCTTTTTGTATTTGTTGGGCCGAAAGGACTGCATGTGAGAGTGATGTGTCTTTTTCGCCGGTGTAGGAGCATAATGCAAGAATGTCGACTTACCTGCGGTAGCCGAGACTAATGCATCCAGCCCATCACCAAACAAGGCCTCACCTTTATACGGGAGAGCCTCCATATTTCTTTTGGAATCTGCATCAGCATTCCACTGGCGAATCCACAACGCCCTCCGAGCAGATACTGCCATGTAGCGGTTCTTGATCCCAAGAGAACAATATATTTCATGGTTTCTAGTACGTACGCAGCAGCGTCTTTGATACGACCTAACGTTAGGAGTATCTCGTCTCCATCTATTGTGTCAATGTCTAATGACAAGTTTTCTGATCATTTCTCAATAGCACTATTCACCCACGCACAGACAATGGTAGGCCTGTGCCTGTCAGCTCCTTAAGTGAAGCCATTCCAGGTGCAGGGAGAAACACCTTTTCTCTTTTATGACAGGGCCCTGTCTAAAATGCGGGGTGACTCCCACCTTTTGGAAAAAGGTAAGCTGCCTGAATTCCTTTTGGGAATCTGAAATTTCTTTTCAGGTTTAAATCAGACTCCCTCCAAGAGACTGTTCAACTCCTGAGGTGGAGGGAAAATTACATTACTTCTTTACTAAAGTAAACCCTCTCCTTGTGGTAAAAGAGGGGGCTTCGTAACTTCTAACACCACCTTTATAGCTAAAACATGTTTTGAAAGCTTTTTTGCAAACTTAGGACCTATTCCCCTGGAATCACTAGTGTCGACACAGGAATCAGAGTCCGTGTCGGTATCAGTTTGTACTACTTGTACAAATTTGTATGTGACCCAGAGGGGTCCCTGTGGATGAAAGGCAGAACTATTAAAAATCACATCTTCAACAGATTATTTTCAGTTTTCTGCATGAGATTCAGTCCAACCTCTTACAGATATGATTCACACTATCATGTAACCTTTCACCCAGTCAAGCTCTTGGTGTCATATTACACCACTGTGTCCCTAACATGTCTCCCACAGAGGAAGAGTTCCCTGCCTCAGACATGTCACACACGTGCACAACCACACCACATACACTCCGGGACTTATAGGGGACAGACCCACAGTAAAATCTGTCAGAGGGACACAGATAGGATTTGCCAGTTCACAACCCAGGGCCAGTAACACAATGTCTGTGAACACAAAATGCCCAGTGACATGCAGCGCTTTTCTAGTGTTAATCACACAATTATATAGCACCAAATTCACTGTGCCCCCCCCCCCGTTTTGCACCCCGATACTTGTTCAGCAGTGGAGGAGGACCAGCGTTCTTCTCTGCAGCCTGGAAGGAGAGAAAATGGCGCTGAGCAGTGTGCTGGCTGACTGAGGAGGAAGCTCCACTCTTCAATGGCGTGTTTCTCCTCAGCTTTTATGAGGTAATTTTTTATACTGGCGGGGGTAGGATTGTGCCACAGCAACTTATGCCCCTTATTTATGCCAGTTTCCATAGGTTTCATGCTGCCCAGGGCGCCCCCGCGCCCTGCAGTGCCTGTGTATGTGTGGGCAACATGGCGTGCTGCGCTGCCGCCAGCCACGCGGTACCTTTAGCCGTCACTTTCTTGATTGAAGATCTGTCTTCTAAACACTCACCTGACTTCTGGCTCTGTGAGGGGGGTGACGGCATGCTGTGGGAGTGAGCATCTAGGTACGGCTAGCGTTCAGTTCCCTTCAGCAGCTAATGGTGTCCTGTCAGCCAGAAGCAGAGCCATGAAACTCTTTAGGAAGTTTGTTCCTACTTCTGCCTCCTCAGTCCCACGAAGCAGGGAGACTGTTGCCAGCAGTTCTCCCTGAAAACAAAAAACCTAACATAAGTCTTTTCAGAAAAACTCAGTAGAGCTCCCCTGGAGTGCATCCAGTCTACCTGGGCACATTTCTAAAACTGAGGTCTGGAGGAGGGGCATAGAGGGAGGAGCCAGTTCACACTCTTGAAAAGTCTTAAAGTGCTCATGGCAACTGCGGAACAGTCTATACCCCATGGTACTGAAGTGGACCCCAGCATCCTTTCGGACGTATGAGAAATGTAGGTAAGCATCCTGTATATTCAGGGATACCATATAATCTCCTGGCTCCATGGCTAAAATGATGGAACGGAACGTCTCCATATAAAACAGAGGTACTCAAATGTACTTATTCAGCACTTTGAGATTGAGCCGAAATTACCCATTTGGTTTCTGAACTAGAAACAGGTTGGAGTAAAAACCCTGTCCTCGTTGTACAGGAGGAACTGAAATGACTACTCCTGAGAAAAGCAAATTCTGCACTGCCTCTTGCAAAGCCCTGGCCTTCATTCTCTACCCGAGATGGGCAGGTACATAAAAAAACCTTCAAGGAGGGTGCTTCTTGAAGGCAAAAGCATAACCTAGAGATACTGCTTCCTGTACCCAGGCATCTGTTGTAGACTGCTGCAAGATCTGTGGAAACTGAAGAAGTCGGCCCCCCAGCCTGAGCTCCCCCAGGTGGAGGCCTGCATCATCAGGCTGAAGGCTTAGCTGTTTTATCAACTGGTCCTCTGGTAGCCCAATGCTTTTTAGTCTTACCAGACTTCTTGTATTGGGACTGCCTGCCATCACTTTTTCCTTTAGCTTTTCCTTGAGACCAAAAGGGCCGAAAAGCCAGAACTTTAGGTTTGAAATTGTGTGTGGAAGGAAACTTTACGTTCTTGGAGTCTGCTTCTGACTCCAAAATATCTGTCAATTCTTTACCAAAAAGAAAATATCCAGAAAAAGGCAAAGATTCCAAATCCTTCTTAGATTTTGAATCCGCTTTCCACGTACGTAGCCAAAATGCTCTGCGAGCAGCTAATGTTGAAGCGGATACCCTGGAGGCAATAGTACCCATATCCAATGCTGTCTCTTCCAAGAACATTGCAGCCTGTTTTATATGTGCTATATGGTATTTTTGCTCTCTAGATGCTATTGAAAAATCCCCCTCCAATGCATAAGCCCAGGCAGCCACTGCCTTTGCCATCCAAGCTGAAGCCATGGCTGGCCTTATGACTGCCCCAGACAGGGAAAAAATATTTTTTCAAAAACCATCCAATCTCCTATCTGTGACATCATTTAAAAGATTCTGAAGGCAAAGGTAATGTAGATTTTCGCAATAATCGAATCGCATGCATATCTACTTTAGGAGCCACCTCCCTTTTTAAACAATCCCCAGCTAGAAGAGGATAATTGAAATTCCATTTCTTAGGAATTCTAAACTTCTTATTGGACGTAGCCCAAGCCTCTTCCATGATTTCTGTCAGCTGATCTGACCTTGGAAACTCAGTCTTAACTGTTTTTGGACGTTTAAACACAGGTGACTTGGTTGTTAACACCAAGTCACCAGGCTCTGCTGAATCCACTAAGGACAGAATGGCTCATCTGAAACATGTGTAGCCTGTGAGGATGAAGATTTACTTACCACTGGTTTATCAGCCTGAGGCTGCTGCTGGAAGTGATAAACCGCAGGTGGGAAGCTGCATTGTAAGGGTTAATCGTGTAACCTATCCCTGGTACAGGAGTTGGAGGAATTATCCTTTCAGCTATACTGGATAATGTCTGTGCAAATATACCCTAAGGTGGATCAACCTGTACCTGAATCTGCCTTGTATTTTTCAAGAGACCCTGGTGAAATCTAAAACAATTTGCACACACACCATCCTGAACCAGATCCTGAGAGGTTAAAACAGCTTTGCAAGACAAACATGATATGAGTGTTGGTGTTGCAATGAGTGTATCTTCTTCACCTTTGCCGCTCTTAGACATGATAAATAATCAACAATTCCACAGTGTACTACACAATTTGTGACTGTAATCCCTTTAAGCTTCTTAAATTGACCTACAATCCGACCCTACCCATGCACCAGCATTGAAGATCGGAATAGAAATAAAACTGACAGAATTATAGTAAAGTCAGCAATCACACTAGCAGTCAGTCATGTTATACATTAGTATAGTAAGCAATATGAGCACACCAACTGCAACTGCATATCAAGTATGTATGAGAACATATTACTGAATTATGTTTAACAGATCTACCATATTCAGACGCATAGTGAAAGAACAGTAATAGTATGCAGACTCATATGCAATATGCACTTATCTAACTATTCGTACTCAAAAGGTAGAGAGAGACTTAGTGCTGTATAGCCCATACTCAGTAGAGTGGGATACAGGGAGACTCGCCTCGCTTCCAGGACCAAACAATACGTTTGCGAACGCTGAGTGGATCCAGACGCTACTAGTGTACACTGCCGCTCCATGAACCTATAGTGAACACAGACGAACCAGTCACACAGCCGCCTATGCTGCGACTGGATCCCCTTTGTGTACAGCGTCTGAGATGGAAGCGGGAAACAGTTCATGGTGGGAGACTCGGAGGAAACTGGTCATGAACCGGGGGGAGGGGCAACCAGGAGAGCATCGGACTTCCCACTGCTGACATCAACCCTAGGGATAGCGGGCTCATATTATTCCTGGAACCTCTGATCCCTAAGGCCTAGCGCTGGTGCACCCGAGGTGGCAGCCACATCAGCTACTGTTTGGTAGTCTCCTCCCAAAACAGTGCAGCTGTGTCCGTATTCCCCTTCTAAGCAGAATAGATGCCATGCCTTACCTTCCCCCCCCCCGTGCTCCGGCCACAGCCTGGTGGTAACTTCTGCTGAACTTGCTAGTATATCCGACACAGACTCCTGCCGAAACAGCACTGAACTCGTGGGTAAGCGTTGTCGCGACCCGGCGGAGACTTGTTGAAGCAACTCTATCTAAGGTACGTACAAAACGCTTTTTAGAAATCACTCAAGAAAAAAATAGTAAGACTATAAAAAATAATATAAGAAAGTTTATGGCTGCTAAAAAACAGCAGCCCTCTGACCATGTTCCGGCTCCTGCCGCACCAAACAAAAAACTGATTTGCCTGAGCCAGGAGACGGGGATATATGGACGGGCCCGTTGAATGCAGGGAGGCCAAAAAGCTCTGACCGATTGGTGCAAATCCGCTGTCGCTTCATCATGTCCCAATGTTATCCTGTGGATAACTTGTGGACCCTGCCGGAGAAATACATATGCAGTCATGTAGTTGTCTTAACTGTGACTGGATGGATGGAATATTTAGGGGCAGATTCAATTAGCTGCAGGTTGATCCCCGATCAGCTTGTGTCTGCAGTTTATGCTCACTTGTACTTGCTCCCTCTGAAGGTGCAAGCAGAAATTAAAGTTAACTGCAGCTTCGGGGCTAACTGATGTTCTGTAACTAAATAGCTCCAGGCACTTTACCTGGGGGAAAAAAAAAGACCATGTCATCAACTTGCAGCTAATTGACTCTGCTCCTTAGAGACCTTTAACAAAGGAAGTTACCCACCACTGGTATCATTAAGGGTAATTCAAAATATCAGCAAAATTGTTGATCACGTGAACATACTTCCCAATCTCATTATAGTCAAGAAATAAATAATAACTAGAAACGTTTAGATCTTTAAAGAGAAGTCCATAATTCAGTGCCTTCTCCAACTTAAAAACAAACAAACAAAAAAAAAAAAACAGGCCTAAACGGATGTTATAGTGAAGGGGGATTCCCTACAACCTCCATCTTGCCTGACTGTACATTTCAATGTATATGTTCAGAATGTTGCCATTGTGAACGTCAACAACAGAATGTTTTCTAACGAGGGTTAGGCCTCAGGCTGTGATTAGGGTTAAGGGGGGTAACACACCGAGAGATCCGTGCTTAAATTCTAAGCAATCTGACTAGATTGCTTAGAACTTAAGCGCGGATCTCTCCGTGTGTATCCCCTACAGCGATAGCTATGCGTGGCCCGAGCGTTACTATCGTCGTTGCTAGATTGGCCTGCATGCAGAGAAAATCTAGCAGGTCACTCATTTCACCGCTGGGTGAAATGAGCTGCCCTCTCGTCCCCCATGCTCAGCACACATAGCGCTGTACTGAGCTGGGGAAGAGATGTGCGCCGAGTGTTCGTGCTAGATCGCTCAGAACACATCTGTGGGGAAATCGCCCTTGTGTGTATGGCCCTTTAGGGATACTTACCACGGCAATGGAAAACCACATGGCCGACATGCTGACTATCAACATATGACATGTCAAACTCCCATCCAGGTCTACAGTCAGAACATGTCAATATTTTGTACCACATTCACATTACAGTAAAGGTTTAGGTTAAATCAACCATGTCAAAACAGATCTGAAGAATAGGCTTAACGTAGTAATGCGGCTTACCGGGAAAGACTTTATAGACCATACTATCTCGCTATTTTCTGGCACCCATTTAACACTCCCCACCGTGGTCTTGAACTTGGGGGAGTCAGCATCATTTGGAACTGGAATGTGAATCTCTACGTTGTTAGCAGTAGATCTGCGTTTGAACTGACTTTTGGCCTAAAACAAACAAAGTGGGCCATCCATAAGTGTGTTATTTTACAGTTCATCCAAAGATGAAGCATCATTGTGAGAATTGAAGCACTCTTGCTCTGGCATGAAGAAAAGGACATCACTATTTATTACAAGCCAATAAATCAAACATTATGAGCAAATCTGTAAAGGTTTTATTTTAAGGCATTAATGAGGTCTATATGTATCACTGTTGTCATTTCAACCCACTGTGGATTAGACATATGATGTCAGTACTCACAGATCAAAAAGTTATTTCAAAAATTCACTCATACACAGTGCAACTGCTGAGCTGTGTCTCATGTAGACGTGTATTTAGCATTAATAGACAACGTTTATGGCAGTGGTTCTCAAACTGTGCCATGCACCCTGGGGTGCCTCGGGACACTTGCAGGGGTGCCTCGGGACACTTGCAGGGGTGCCAGGGTTGGTGGTCCAGGACCAAATCAATTTATTTATGGTCAATGTAATAAGCAAAACCAGTTCTGGTGGCTGTCAATCATAGAATGTGGACAAACCGAATAAATCTTGTTCCTCACCACACAATTGAACCTAAGGATGACATATGAATACAATTTACTTAATTTAATATTTCTTTCTAAATTTCTCAATGAGAAACCTTTGACCTAGGGGTGCTGTGAAAACAATTCTGATGCTCTAGGACACAATGATTCAAAAAAGTTTGAGAACCACTGTATATGGTGTTATACTGCCCATTATTTTGGAATAACTAGCACGATAAATAATTTGTAATAACGATAGCCATTTTCTTCCTTATTTTCAATGTCCTACCAAATTACATTTAAAAATCAGATCTCATCTGACTATCCGTTCTTAATGAATTTGGATCTAATAGCAGTAACACTGTACACAGTAACAGAGATCCAATAGATTGGTTCTCTTCAGACAGACCCAGTAATGAGGGTACAATCATTAGCTAATGTAATTACACTTTGTGTATATGTTTTTGGAGAAGTATATCCAGGTAGATGTGTGTAGTTGCATGTGTGCTTATATTTATTTTTTTACCTTTGATGTCACATGCCTATTTTTGCACCAAATTAGCCACATACTGTACCTGCAAAACTAGGCACAGAATGATCCTCTGGGAGCAGTACCTATGATTGGGAATTAGGCTTATCAAAAAGATCACAGCAGCAAACAATAGGTTAGTTCAGCTTTTCTGTACAGTGGAGAGAATTTGCAAGCCAGCATGCCTGCAGCCCGATAAAACCCTCTCTGAGGCAAGGTACAATTTATTATTTATTTAGTAACAGTTTCTTATATAGTGCAGTATATTCCGTTACATTTTACAATTAGAAAAGTAATAGAACAAAACTGGGTAAAAACAGACAGACAGAGGTAGGAAGGCCCTGCAAGCTTACAATCTATGTGAATTTGCAAACTTCTTTGCAGATAAAGTATTTACAATCCGGGTTGTAATCTCCACAGTGCCATCAAAGGAGTGCCAAACTACCAAGCCTACCAATGTAAGCCACCTGTATCCTGGACCAGCTTTGACCCAATGGATGTAAGAGACTTGAAATTGCACAAATGTTGTGTCCCACTACCTATGATCTGGACCCAGCCTCAATGAAGCTCCTAATAGGGTGTATGGACATAATTGGCCCTGCATTTGCAAAAATAGTTCAATGCTATGTGCAGACGGGAATGTTTCTTGAACCCTCAAAGGCAGCAATTTTTAAACCTCTCCTAATTTAAATCCCGACTGCATGACCAACTACAGAACGGTTTCAAACCTTCCTTTTCTAGGAAAAGTTATTGAGAAAGTGGTTGCAAATCAACTGGAAACCCGCCTGACAACCCATGATATTTATGATCCATTCCAATCAGGGTTCAGGAGCAGACACAGCACTGAAACAGCCCTGGTGTGTGTTAACTAATAATAATAATTTTATTTATGTAGCGCTTTTCTCCAGCAGGACTCCAAGTCGCTTTACAGGCATTAAAAACAGTAATCAAGATTTGGTATTACAGCAAGTAGAGAACACAGAAATCATTAAAACAACTAAACCTAGAGAGCACAACAAGCATATTGCAGGGTTGGTGCAGACATATTGGGTAATAAATTCCAGGGGTTGTATATTTCACTCATGAAAGGCAGCAGGCGAGGCAGCCATCTTGGGCATACTACGTAGGATTACCCTGGGTGGAACGGGTCACACCTAGGAGAGATGATGCAAAAATAGGATTTTAATCATCTGGGTCCAAAGGAGCCAGTGCACTTTAAATTTCTTTAACTTGGTGGGCTGGCTCCTCCTCTCTATGCCCCCTCCCACAGGCAGTTACAGATAAAATAGTGCCCGAAGGAGAAAATAGGATTTTAATTCCTACTGGTAAATCCTTTTCTCTTAGTCCGTAGAGGATGCTGGGGACACCAAAAGAACCATGGGGGTATAGACAGGATCCGCAGGAGAAATGGGCACTTTAAGACTTTGAAAAAGGGGTGTGCACTGGCTCCTCCCTCTATGCCCCTCCTCCAGACTCCAGTTATAGGAACTGTGCCCAGGGAGACGGACATTTCGAGGAAAGGATTTATTGTTAAACTAAGGTGAGATTCATACCAGCACACACCGCACAACGTGGCATTCAACAGAATCCAAGCCAACGGCATGAACCAATGTCAGCAACAGGCTGACTATAAACAAAACACAACATGCGTGTAACCAGAATTAATAACTGCAGATACAGTACGCACTGGGACGGGCGCCCAGCATTCTCTACGGACTAAGAGAAAATAAGAATTTACTCACCGGTAATTCTATTTCTCGTAGTCCGTAGTGGATGCTGGGACTCCGTAAGGACCATGGGGAATAGCGGCTCCGCAGGAGACTGGGCACAACTATAAAGAAAGCTTTAGGTCTAACTGGTGTGCACTGGCTCCTCCCACTATGACCCTCCTCCAGACTTCAGTTAGGATACTGTGCCCGGAAGAGCTGACACAATAGGGAAGGATTTTGAATCCCGGGTAAGACTCATACCAGCCACACCAATCACACCGTATAACTCGTGATACAATACCCAGTTAACAGTATGATAACAACTGAGCCTCTCAACAGATGGCTCAACAATAACCCTTTAGTTAAGCAATAACTATATACAAGTATTACAGACAATCCGCACTTGGGATGGGCGCCCAGCATCCACTACGGACTACGAGAAATAGAATTACCGGTGAGTAAATTCTTATTTTCTCTGACGTTCTAAGTGGATGCTGGGACTCCGTAAGGACCATGGGGATTATACCAAAGCTCCCAAACGGGCGGGAGAGTGCGGATGACTCTGCATCACCGAATGGGCAAACTCTAGGTCCTCCTCAGCCAGGGTGTCAAACTTGTAGAATTTAGCAAACGTGTTTGACCCCGACCAAGTAGCTGCTCGGCAAAGCTGAAGAGCCGAGACCCCTCGGGCAGCTGCCCAAGAAGAGCCCACCTTCCTCGTGGAATGGGCTTTCACTGATTTAGGATGCGGCAGTCCAGCCGCAGAATGTGCAAGCTGAATCGTACTACAGATCCAGCGAGCAATAGTCTGCTTTGAAGCAGGTGCACCCAACTTGTTGGGCGCATACATGATAAATAGCGAGTCAGTCTTTCTGACTCCAGCTGTCCTGGAAACATATATTTTCAGGGCCCTGACTACGTCTAACAACTTGGAAGCCTCCAAGTCTTTTGTAGCCGCAGGCACCACAATAGGTTGGTTCAGATGAAACGCTGACACCACTTTAGGGAGAAACTGGGGACGAGTCCTCAATTCTGCCCTATCCATATGGAAAAGCAGATAAGGGCTTTTATATGACAAAGCTGCCAATTCTGATACACGCCTGGCCGAAGCAAAGGCCAGCAACATGACCACTTTCCACGTGAGATATTTCAATTCCACGGTTTTAAATGGCTCAAACCAATGTGACTTTAGGAACTCCAACACCACGTTGAGATCCCAAGGTGCCACTGGAGGCACAAAAGGGTGTTGAATATGCAGCACTCCCTTAACAAAAGTCTGAACTTCAGGCAGTATAGCCAGTTCTCTCTGGAAGAAAATCGACAGAGCCGAAATCTGGACCTTAATGGAACCCAATTTTAGGCCCATAGTCACCCCTGACTGTAGGAAGTGCAGGAAACGGCCCAGCTGAAATTCTTCCGTTGGGGCCTTCCTAGCCTCACACCACGCAACATATTTTCGCCAAATGCGGTGATAATGGTTCGCGGTCACTTCTTTCCTAGCTTTAATCAGCGTAGGAATGACTTCCTCCGGAATGCCCTTTTCCTTCAGGATCCGGTGTTCAACCGCCATGCCGTCAAACGCAGCTGCGGTAAGTCTTGGAACAGACAGGGCCCCTGCTGCAGCAAGTCCTGTCTGAGCGGTAGAGGCCATGGGTCCTCTGATATCATTTCTTGAAGTTCCGGGTACCAAGCTCTTCTTGGCCAATCCGGAACAATGAGTATAGTTCTTACTCCTCTTCTCCTTATTATCCTCAGTACCTTTGGTATGAGAGGAAGAGGAGGGAACACATAAACCGACCGGTACACCCACGGTGTCACTAGAGCGTCCACAGCTATCGCCTGAGGGTCTCTGGACCTGGCGCAATATTTTTCTAGCTTTTTGTTTAGGCGGGACACCATCATGTCCACCTGTGGCCTTTCCCAACGGTTTACAATCATTTGGAAGACTTCTGGATGAAGTCCCCACTCTCCCGGGTGGAGGTCGTGCCTGCTGAGGAAGTCTGCTTCCCAGTTGTCCACTCCCGGAATGAACACTGCTGACAGTGCTAACACGTGATTTTCCGCCCATCGGAGAATCCTTGTGGCTTCTGCCATCGCCGTCCTGCTTCTCGTGCCGCCCTGTCGGTTTACATGGGCGACCGCCGTGATGTTGTCTGACTGGATCAGTACCGGCTGGTTTTGAAGCAGGGGTTTTGCCTGACTTAGGGCATTGTAAATGGCCCTTAGTTCCAGAATATTTATGTGCAGGGAAGTCTCCTGACTTGACCATAGTCCTTGGAAGTTTCTTCCCTGTGTGACTGCCCCCCAGCCTCGAAGGCTGGCATCCGTGGTCACCAGGACCCAGTCCTGTATGCCGAATCTGCGGCCCTCTTGAAGATGAGCACTCTGCAGCCACCACAGCAGAGACACCCTTGTCCTTGGAGACAGGGTTATCAGACGATGCATCTGAAAATGCGATCCGGACCACTTGTCCAACAGGTCCCACTGAAAAGTTCTTGCATGAAACCTGCCGAATGGAATCGCTTCGTAAGAAGCTACCATTTTTCCCAGGATCCGCGTGCAGTGATGCACCGACACCTGTTTTGGTTTTAGGAGGCCTCTGACTAGAGATGACAGCTCCTTGGCCTTCTCCTCCGGGAGAAACACTTTTTTCTGTTCCGTGTCCAGAACCATCCCCAGGAACAGTAGACGTGTCGTAGGGACCAGCTGTGACTTTGGGATGTTTAGAATCCAGCCGTGCTGTTGTAGCACTTCCCGAGATAGTGCTACCCCGACCAACAACTGCTCTCTGGACCTCGCCTTTATCAGGAGATCGTCCAAGTACGGGATAATTAAAACTCCCTTCTTTCGAAGGAGTATCATCATTTCGGCCATTACCTTGGTAAAGACCCTCGGAGCCGTGGATAGACCGAACGGCAACGTCTGGAATTGGTAATGACAACCCTGTACCACAAATCTGAGGTACTCCTGGTGAGGATGGTAAATGGGGACATGCAGGTAAGCATCCTTGATGTCCAGTGATACCATGTAATCCCCCTCGTCCAGGCTTGCAATAACCGCCCTGAGCGATTTCATCTTGAACTTGAATTTTTTTATATATGTGTTCAAGGGTTTCAAATTTAAAATGGGTCTCCCCGAACCGTCCGGTTTCGGTACCACAAACATTGTGGAATAGTAACCCCTTCCTTGTTGAAGTAGGGGTACCTTTACTATCACCTGTTGTGAATACAGCTTGTGAATTGCCTGTAACACTGCCTCCCTGCCTGAGGGAGCGGTTGGCAAGGCAGATTTGAGGAAACGGCGGGGAGGAGACGTCTCGAATTCCAGCTTGTACCCCTGAGATACTATCTGAAAGATCCAGGGATCCACCCGTGAGCGAGCCCACTGATTGCTGAAAAATTTGAGACGGGCCCCCACCGTACCTGGCTCTGCGTCATGCTGTGGACTTAAGAGGAAACGGGGGAGGACTTTTGCTCCTGGGAACTGGCTGTATGCTGCAGCTTCTTTCCACTACCTCTGCCTCTGGGCAGAAAGGACGCGCCTTTAACCCGCTTGCCCCTATTGGGCCGAAAGGACTGTACCTGATAATACGGTGCTTTCTTTGGTTGTGAGGGCACATGGGGTAAAAATGTAGACTTCCCAGCTGTTGCTGTGGAAACGAGGTCCGAGAGACCATCCCCGAACAACTCCTCACCCTTATAAGGCAGAACTTCCATGTGTCTTTTAGAATCTGCATCTCCTGTCCACTGCCGAGTCCATAACCCTCTCCTGGCAGAAATGGACATTGCACTAATTTTGGATGCCAGCCGGCAAATATCCCTCTGTGCATCCCTCATGTATAAAAGTGCGTCTTTTACATGCTCTACGGTTAGCAATATAGTGTCCCTGTCTAGGGTATCTATATTTTCTGACAGGGAATCTGACCACGCAGCAGCAGCACTGCACATCCAGGCTGAAGCAATAGCCGGTCTCAGTATAACACCTGTGTGTGTATATATAGATTTCAGGATAGCCGTATCCGGAGACGGTAGTGCAAACCTTCTTTGACAAGCGTGTGAGCGCTTTATCCACCCTAGGGGATGTTTCCCAGCGTGACCTATCCTCTGGCGGGAAAGGGTACGCCATTAGCAACCTCTTAGAAATTACCATCTTTTTATCAGGGGAAGCCCACGCTTCTTCACACACTTCATTTAACTCCTCAGATGGAGGAAAAGCTACTGGTAGTTTTTTCTCTCCAAACATAATACCCTTTTTTGTGGTACCGGGGGTAACATCAGAAATGTGCAACACATTTTTCATTGCCTCAATCATGTAACGTGTGGCCCTACTGGAAGTTACATTAGTCTCGTCGTCGTCGACACTGGCGTCAGTATCCGTGTCGACATCTGTGTCTGCCATCTGAGGTAGCGGGCGTTTTAGAGCCCCTGATGGCTTTTGAGACGCCTGGGCAGGCACAGGCTGAGAAGCCGGCTGTCCCACGTTAGGTATGTCGTCAAACCTTTTATGCAAGGAGTCGGCACTGTCGCGTAATTCCTTCCACAGCACCATCCACTCAGGTGTCGACCCCGCAGGGGGTGACATCACATTTACAGGCATCTGCTCCGCCTCCACATATGCATCCTCATCAAACATGTCGACACAGCCGTACCGACACACCACAAACACACAGGGAATGCTCTGACAGAGGACAGGACCCCACAAAGCCCTTTGGGGAGACAGAGAGAGAGTATGCCAGCACACACCAGAGCGCTATATAACACAGGGATCCCACTATAAATGAGTGTTTTCCCTTATAGCTGCTTTTTTATATATCATATATATATATATATCTATACTGCGCCTAAATTTAGTGCCCCCCCCCTCTCTTTTTTACCCTTCTGTAGTGTTCAGACTGCAGGGAAGAGCCAGGGAGCTTCCTTCCAGCGGAGCTGTGAGGGAAAAATGGCGCCAGTGTGCTGAGGGAGATGGCCCCGCCCCTTTTTCGACGGACTTTCTCCCACTTTTTCTGGAATACTGGCAGGGGTAATTTTACATCTATATAGCCTCTAGGACTATATATGATGTAGATTTGCCAGCCAAGGTGTCATATATTGCCCTCAGGGCGCCCCCCCCCAGCGCCCTGCACCCATCAGTGACCGGAGTGTGAGGTGTACATGAGGAGCAATGGCGCACAGCTGCAGTGCTGTGCGCTACCTTGGTGAAGACCGAAGTCTTCTGCCGCCGATTTTCCGGACCTCTTCATGCTTCTGGCTCTGTAAGGGGGACGGCGGCGCGGCTCCGGGAACGAACACCAAGGTCGGGTTCTGCGGTCGATCCCTCTGGAGCTAATGGTGTCCAGTAGCCTAAGAAGCCCAAACTACCACCTGTTAGGTAGGTTCGCTTCTTCTCCCCTTAGTCCCTCGCTGCAGTGAGTCTGTTGCCAGCAGATCTCACTGTAAAATAAAAAACCTAAATATACTTTCTAGGAGCTCAGGAGAGCCCCTAGTGTGCATCCAGCTCAGGCGGGCAGAGGATTCTAACTGAAGTCTGGAGGAGGGTCATAGTGGGAGGAGCCAGTGCACACCAGTTAGACCTAAAGCTTTCTTTATAGTTGTGCCCAGTCTCCTGCGGAGCCGCTATTCCCCATGGTCCTTACGGAGTCCCAGCATCCACTTAGGACGTCAGAGAAAAGGATTTACCGGTAGGTATTAAAATCCTATTTCTCATACGTCCTAGAGGATGCTGGGGACACCAAAAGAACCATGGGGTTATACCAAAGCTCTAGAACGGGCAGGAGAGTGCGGATGACTCTGCAGCACCGATCGACCAAACTTTAGGTCGTCATCGGCCAGGGTATCAAACTTGTAAAACTTTGCAAAAGTGTTCGACCCCGACCAAGTAGCAGCTCGGCAAAGTGCAATGCTGAGACCCCTCGGGCAGCCGCCCAAGAAGAGCCCACCTACCTAGTAGAATGGGCCTTCACCGATTCCGGTAATGGTAATTAGGTCGTGGAATGAGCATGCTGAATCGTGTTACAGATCCAGCGTGCAATGGTCTGTTTGGAAGCAGGACACCCAATATTGTTGGGAGCATACAGGACAAACAGAGCTTCGGTTTTCCTAACCCGAGTCGTTCTGGCGACATAGATTTTCAGAGCTCTGACCACATCCAAAGGTTTTGCTCAACGAAAGAGTCCGTAGTCACTGGCACCACAATAGGTTGGTTCATGTGAAACCACCTTCGGCAGAAATTGTTGCCGAGTCCTCAACTCTGCTCTATCTTCATGAAAGATTAAATAAGGGCTCTTGTGAGACAAGGCCACTAACTCAGACACGCGCCTTGCGGACGCCAAAGCCAACAGGATGACCACTTTCCAAGTGAGAAACTTCAACTCCACCGTCTGTAAAGGCTCAAACCAATGCGATTGAAGGGACTGCAACACCACGTTAAGATCCCATGGTGCCACAGGGGGCACAAATGGAGGTTGGATGTGCAACACACCCTTCACGAAAGTTTGAACTTCTGGAAGGGAGGCCAATTGCTTTTGAAAGAAAACCGATAAGGCTGAAATTTGAACCTTAATTGAGCCCAACTTTACGCCCGTCTCTACACCTGCTTGTACAAAATGGAGAAAACTTCCTAGGTGAAACTCTTTCACAGAAGTTTTCTTGGATTCACACCAAGATACATACTTCCTCCAAATGCGGTGGTAATGTTTAGACGTTACTCCCTTCCTGGCCTGAAGAAGTGTGGGAATGACTTCACTGGGAATACATTTCCGTGCTAGGATCTGGCGTTCAACAGAGGAAGAGGCCAGGGATCTCCTATGATTAATTCCTGAAGATCTGGATACCAAGCTCTCCTTGGCCTGTCTGGGACGATGAGGATTGCTTGAACCTTTGTTCTTCTTATGATCTTTAGAACTTTTGGAATGAGAGGAAGTGGAGGGAACACATACACAGACGGAAACACCCATGGTGTCACCAGTGCATCCACAGCTATTGCTTGAGGGTCCCTGGACCTGGAACAATATCTCTGAAGCTTTTTGTTGAGGCGCGACGCCATCATGTCTATGTGAGGAATTCCCCAACGACTTGTGACTTCTGTGAAGACCTCTTGATGGAGGCTCCATTCTCCTGGATGGAGAACGTGTCTGCTGAGGAAGTCTGCTTCCCAGTTGTCCACTCCTGGAATGAAGATCGCTGACAGCGCTCTTGTATGCTTCTCTGCCCAGCGGAGAACCTTTGTGACTTCTGCCACTGCCGCTCTGCTTTTTGTTCCGCCTTGGCGGTTTATGTACACTACTGCTGTCATATTGTCCGATTGGATCAGCACGGGCAGATTGCGAATTAGATGTTACGCCTGCACAAGGCCGTTGTAAATGGCCCTTAACTCCAGAACGTTTATGTGGAGACAAGTTTCCTGGCTTGACCATCTTCCTTGGAAATTTACCCCTTGCGTAACTGCACCCCATTCCTCATAGACTTGCATCCGTGGTTATTAGAATCCAGTCCTGGATCCCGAACCTGCGAACCCTCCAGGAAGTGAGAGCTGTGCAGCCACCACAGGAGTGATATTCTGGTCTTTGAAGACAGAACTATCTTCCGGTGCATGTGCAGGTGGGATCCGGACCACTTGTCCAACAAGTCCCACTGAAACACTCTGGCATGGAATCTGCGAAAACTGAATGGCCTCGTAGGTTGCTACCATCTTCCCCAGCAACCGAGTGCACTGATGGATTGACACTCTTGGTGGTTTCAGAATTTGTTTGACCAGGCTCTGAAGTTCCTGAGCCTTTTCCACCGGAAGAAAAATTATCTGTAATTCTGTGTCCAGTATCATCCCTAAAAATGACAATCTTGTTGCCGGAATCAACTGTGATTTTGGCAAGTTCAGGAGCCAACCGTGTTGTTGAAGAACTGTCAGGGACAGGGCAACGTTTTGCACCAACTGGTCCCTGGATATCGCGTTTATCAGGAGATCGTCCAAGTACGGGACAATTGTGACTCCTTGCTTGCGAAGGAGAACCATAATTTCCGCCATTACTTTGGTGAAAATCCTCGGAGCCGTGGACAGTCCAAACGGCAACGTCTGAAACTGGTAATGACCATCCTGAATTGCAAACCTCAGGTAAGCCTGATGTGGAGGATAAATGGGAACATGTAAGTAGGCATCTTTTATGTCCACCGATACCATAAAATCCCCTTCCTCCAGACTGGTGATCACTGCTCGGAGAGACTCCATTTTGAATTTGAATCTATTCAGGTAGAAATTGAGGGATTTCAGATTCAGTATTGGCCTGACCGAGCCATCCGGCTTCGGAACCACAATTAGACTTGAATAAAAGCCTTCTCCCTGTCGTGACTGGGGAACCCCGGCGATAACCTGATTTTGACACAACTTTTGTATGGCGTTGCAAATTACCTCCCTGTCCGGAAGAGAAACTGGCAAGGCCGATTTGAAAAATCGGTGAGGGGGTACATCTTGAAACTCCAGTTTGTACCCTTGGGATATTATTTGTAAAACCCATGGGTCCAGGTCTGAACTAACCCAGAACTGACTGAAGCGTCTGAAACGTGCCCCCACCAGTGCGGACTCCAGCAGAGGAGCCCCAGCGTCATGCGCTGGATTTGGCAGAAGTCGGGGAGAACTTCTGCTCCTGGGAACCCGCCACTGCTGGTGATCTTTTACCCTTTCCCCTTCCTCTAGCAGCAAGGAAGGAACACCCTCGCCCTTTCTTGTATTTATTGGGCCGAAAGGACTGCATTTGATAGTGATGTGTCTTCTTTTGCTGCAAAGGCACATAGGGCAAAAATGAGGACTTACCCACGGTAGCCGTAGATACCAAATCTGCGAGGCCGTCACCAAACACCTTTGTACGGTAGGGATTCCATATTTATCTTAGAGTCAGTATCAGCATTCCACTGATGAATCCACAAAGCTCGTCTAGCTGAGACTGCCATGGCATTGGCCTTTGATCCCAAAAGGCCAATATCCCTCGCAGCTTCCTTTAGGTAAACTGCCGCGTCCTTGATATAACCCAGTGTCAAGAGGATGTTATCCCTATCTAGGGTATCTATGTCAGATGACAAGTTATCTGCCCACTTTTCAATAGCACTACTCACCAACGCAGAGGCAATGACCGGTCTGAGTAGTGTACCTGTGGTCGTATAAATGGATTTTAACGTAGCTTCCTGCTTACGATCTGAAGGGTCTTTAAGGACTGCCGTGTCAGGTGACGGAAGAGCCACCTTTTTTGACAACCGCGATAGGGCCTTGTCCACAATGGGGGGTGACTCACACTTTTCCCTATTCCCAGTGGGAAACGGATAAACTACCGGAATCCTTTTGGGAATCTGAAATTTCCCAGACTTTATCAAAAAAAGTATTCAGTTCATGAGAGGGAGGAAACGTTATTTCAGGTTTCTTTTCCTTATACATACAGACCCTTTTATCCGAAACAGCAGGGTCCTCAGATATGTAATACCTCTTTAATAGCCACAATCATGTACTGAATGCTCTTTGCAAATTTTGGATCTAATCTGGAATCACTATAGTCGACACTGGAATCAGTGTCCGTGTCGGTATCAGTGTCTGCCAACTGGGTGAACGTACGTTTCTGTGACCCCGAGTGGACCTGAACTTGCAATAACATATCTTCCACAGATTTCTTCCATGCTTGGGACTGAGACTCAGACTTGTCCAATCTTTTACCAATACGAGCTACATTAGCATTCAAAGCATTCAATACATTTACCCAATCAGGAGTCGGCGGTGCCGACATGGTCAACCCCACCGCCTTTTGCGTCTCTAATACAGTCTCCTCCTGTGAAGAGCACTCAGCCTCAGACATGCCGACACACGTGTAATACACACCCACAGACACACTGGGCTTATAGGGGACAGACCCACAGAGAAGCCTGTCAGAGAGACACAGAGGGAATTTGCCAGCTCACACCCCAGTGCCAAATCAATGGGTCAGAAGCGTTAACTAAAATGCCCCAGCCCTGTAGCGCTTTTTATATTATATAATATTGCACCAAATAACCTGCCGCCCCCCGCCCCCCCCCCCCCCCCCCGTTTTGCACCCTGACACTTGTTCAGCAGTGTGAGGAAGGACCAGCGTCTCTGCAGCCAGCGGAGAGGAAATGTCGCCGAGTGAGTTGTGGGGATGAAGCTCCGCCCCCTTAATGGCACGCTTCCGTCCCGCTCTTTTATAGTACCGATTATACTGGCGGGGGTTAGGACAGTGTCTCACACCAATGTCCCCTCTTGCCAGACACTTGCTGAGGTACCTTAAGCTGCCCAGAGCGCCCCCCCCCCCCCCCCCCCGCGCCCTGCACCCAGTCGTGCTGCGTGTGTGAGCGGGAGCTTGGCGCGCAGTGTCTGTCCACTGCGCGGTACCTCAGGGAAATGCCGTCACTGATGTCTTCTTTCTTCTTCTACTCACCTGTCTTCTGACTTCTGTCTCTGTAAGGAGGGTGACGGCCGGCTGTGGGAGCGAGCATCTGAGCGTACCCAGCGATCAAACCCTCAGGAGCTAATGGTGTCCTGTAGCCAGAAGCAGAGCCCTTGAACTCACTAGAAGTGGGTCATACTTCTCTCACCTTAGTCCAGTGGTTCCCAAACTGTGTGCCGTGGCTCCCTGGGGTGCCTCGGGACACTTGCAGGGGTGCCTTGGATTGGTGGTCCAGGACCAATTCAAATGATTTATGGTCAATATAATAGGCAAAACTAGTGCTAGTAGCTGTCAGTCATAAACTATGGGGACAAACAGAAGCAAATATTGTCCCTCACCACACAATTGACCCTAAGGATGACATATAAACACAATCTACTTAATTTAATATTTCTTTCTAAATTTTTCAATAAGAAATTTTTGGCCTAGGGGTGCCGTGAAAAAAATTCTGATACTCTAGGGTGCCATGATTCAAAAAAGTTTGGAAACCACTGCCTTAGTCCTACGAGGCAGGGAGGTTGTTGCCAGCAGCCTCCCTGTACATAAAAAACTTAACAAAAAAGTACTGAGAGAAACTCAGTAGAGCTCCCTTGTAGTGCGTCCAGTCTCACTGGGCACAATTCTAAAACTAGAGCATGGAGGAGGGGCATAGAGGGAGGAGCCAGTGCACACCCCTTTTTCAAAGTCTTAAAGTGCCCTTGTCTCCTGCGGATCCCGTCTATACCCCCATGGTTCTTTTGGTGTCCCCAGCATCCTCTAGGACGTATGAGAAAGGACATACTTGAGAGAAGGAACATAACATTGAGTGGTGAAATGCACACACCAGCACACCAATAACAAAATGACCAGCAACGGCTGGTAACAAAACAGCAACAGCTAAACAGGTAACCATCTAAGAGATAACCTGCAGAAAAGTCAACGCACTGAGGCGGGCGCCCAATATCCCTTATGGGATATTGGGGAATCAGTACGATGGGGACGTCCCAGTGATCACAAAAATGCACTATGGGGCGTATTTTACTCACTTTTGAGGACTTGGGACTCACATTTTGAAAATAGGCGGGTCCCCAGGACTCGATCCGCCCGCAGCCAATCTCGCGGCCGTCGGGTGGGAGCTGAGTGTTCCCGAGGCTGCCGTGTTCCCTTCCCTAGTGTTCCCGCAGCTGAAGGGCCGGGTAAGTGGTGTGCCGACAGGGGAATGCAAAGAGGCACGGAGGGGTGCAGGGATCGGCAGCTGCTGGAGCTGTGCACCGGGGAGCTGCTGCGGGAGAACCAGCGACTGCGCTCCGCCCTGTGCGTACTGTACCCGCTGCCAATAGCTGCCACCTGGCCACTGTCACACTCTGCGTGCTTAGGGGAGGTGCAGACACTGGGCTGCTCCCCGCACACAGTGTCCGCAGCCGCCTGCCCCGGACACCGGATACCCGGGCTGTCACCCCTCACAACCTGCATTCTGGCCAGCATGCCCCATAAGCTGCATGGCATCACCGCACGGGGGAGGGGACGACGCAGAGAGGCACGGTGGAGGAACGCAGAGAGGCGCACACAGGGGGGAGGAACGCAGAGAGGCGCACACAGGGGGGAGGAACGCAGAGAGGCGCACACAGGGGGGAGGAACGCAGAGAGGCGCACACAGGGGGGAGGAACGCAGAGAGGCGCACACAGGGGGGAGGAACGTAGAGAGGCGCACACAGGGGGGAGGAACGCAGAGAGGCGCACACAGGGGGGAGGATCGCAGAGAGGCGCACACAGGGGGGAGGAACGCAGAGAGGCGCACACGGGGGAGGAACGCAAAGAGGCGCACACAGGGGGGAGGAACGCAGAGAGGCGCACACAGCGGGGAGGAACGCAGAGAGGCGCACACAGGGGGGAGGAACGCAGAGAGGCGCACACAGGGGGGAGGAACGCAGAGAGGCGCACACAGGGGGGAGGAACGCAGAGAGGCGCACACAGGGGGGAGGAACGCAGAGAGGCGCACACAGGGGGGAGGAACGCAGAGAGGCGCACACAGGGGGGAGGAACGCAGAGAGGCGCACACAGGGGGGAGGAACGCAGAGAGGCGCACACAGGGGGGAGGAACGCAGAGAGGCGCACACAGGGGGGAGGAACGCAGAGAGGCGCACACAGGGGGGAGAGAGGCGCACACAGGGGGGAGGAACGCAGAGAGGCGCACACAGGGGGGAGGAACGCAGAGAGGCGCACACAGGGGGGAGGAACGCAGAGAGGCGCACACAGGGGGGAGGAACGCAGAGAGGCGCACACAGGGGGGAGGAACGCAGAGAGGCGCACACAGGGGGGAGGAACGCAGAGAGGCGCACACAGGGGGGAGGAACGCAGAGAGGCGCACACAGGGGGGAGGAACGCAGAGAGGCGCACACAGGGGGGAGGAACGCAGAGAGGCGCACACAGGGGGGAGGAACGCAGAGAGGCGCACACAGGGGGGAGGAACGCAGAGAGGCACACACAGGGGGGAGGAACGCAGAGAGGCACACACAGGGGGGAGGAACGCAGAGAAGCACACAGGGGGGAGGAAGGTGAGAGGCACAGAGGTGGGAAGCAGAGAGGTACAGAGGGGGGAATGCAGAGAGGCACAGAGTGAGGGGGAAAGCAGAGGGACACAGGAGGGAAGTGTGGAATGACAGGAGACTGGATTGACATAAGCATTGTGTCTATTTTTACTTTGTGGAAAGGACCAAGATGCTACCTTGACACAAGGGGCAGGAGGCTGGAAAGGTAGTAGGCTGGAGAGACAAGAGGTTGGAGTAAATTCAGGGGGCAGGAAGTGACGCAGGGAGCACAAGTCTGGGTGAACCTTTGTTTGATGATGCATTGGTTATATTCCTACACAAACAGGCAGCTTCCGTCCAGGTGATTTCCTACATGAATACTGAATACCGGCTGAAGACGCTGCCTGCCCAGGGAGGATCCATTTTTTCAGAGGTTCACCGTTGCAGTGAAACCACCATGTAGGTAAGGTGTATTTGGAATAGAATAGAGAAAAATACTCCCAAACTGACAAGAAATGGATGGCATACCATGCTGGCACACTCCAATTTCGAGTGGCCACGTCCCTAAGACCCAAGTACCACTGCCCACATCACCCCACAGACCTGTCCCCGCACACTTCACACTGTCACCTACCAGACCTTACCACCTACTGTCCCTTGTTGTGAGGCCACACCCACTTTCCCAAAAGCGTGACCACTCTTTCTGGTGCCCACTTCTAAATCCAGTAGATGCTATCTACCCGTACCCACTCCGTTACCCCAGCATTGCCTGCAGATAGCCCCATCCTTGTCAGCAGTACTGCCACAATTACTGTCTACCCTTACCCTCTCCCCAATACTGTTTGCCCCTATAACCCTCCTTGCCATGCAGTACTGCCCCAGCTGCTATTTGCCCTTTCCCTCTACCTATCCCCAGCCCTGCCTGCAGATAGCCCCCTCCTTGTCACCAGTACTGCCTCAGTTGTTATCCACCCTTACTCTATTCCTACCCCCAGTACTGTTTGCCCCTATAACCCTCCTTGCCATCCAGTACTGCCCCAGCTGCTATTTACACTTTCCCTCTACCTAAGCACAGCACTGCTTGACACTAGCCCCCTCCCTCCCAGCACTATCCCAAGTGCTTTCTACACTTACCGCCAGCACTGCCTGCCCAACTTCTCCCTGCCTCTACCCCCAGTTCTACCCCAGCTGCTGCTTGCCCTTAAACCTCTTTACCCCAAATGCTACCTTCCCCTAAGCACTGTCCCAACTGCTGCCTGCCCTCATCCCCCATAATTTGTGATGGGACCCAGAAATTGTGGAATAGGACCCCATTTTTTTTTTACGTAATGGGTCCCTGGGACCCACAATATTTTTCGCTCACTGCGTCCCAAAGCTTACAGAACGGGCGGGAATGTGCGGAGACGCCTGCCCAAACTGGGTATCCTCTTTGGCCAGGGTATCAAACAAGTAGAACTTCACAAAGGTGTTCCTCCCTGACCAGGTAGCAGCTCAGTATAGTTGCAAAACCGAGACTACACGGGCAGCCGCCCAGGAAGACCCCACCGATCTTGTAGAGTGGGCCTTCAGAGACTGTGGAACAGGTAAGGTTGCCGACACATAGGCCTGTTGGATAGTAAGCCTACGCCAACGAGCAATGGACTGCATTTGAAGCAGGGCAACCCTTTTTCTGTGCATCATATAGCATGAACAAGGAATCCTTTCTGATCTGAGCCGTTCTCTTGACATAAATCTTCAAGGCTCGCACAGCATCCAATGCCTCCGGAGGAGCAGAAGTACCAGAACCACAATAGGTTAATTCAAGTGGAACGCAGAGACGACCTGAGTAAAAGTAGCGACTTTTACACAATAAGGCCCCCAATCCTGAGACACACCTAGCAGAAGCCCGGGCCAATAATATCACAGTTTTTCATGTGAGGTACTTGTCTTCTACCGTCAAAAGAGGTTCAAACCAGGAGGACTGTAAAAATTCCAACACTACATTCAAATCCCAGGGTGCCGCGGGTGGCACAAAAGTAGGCGTATGTGAAGCACCCCTTGCAAGAAGGTCTGAACTTCTAGCAACACTGCCAAGTTCTTCTGGAAGAAAATTGAGCACGCTGAAATCTGGACCTTAATGGAACCCAGACGTAAGCCCTTATCCACACCAGCCTGCAGGAAATTGAGGAAACATCCCAAGTGAAACGCCACAGGTGGATACGTGTGTTCCTCGCACCAAGAGACATCTCTTCTCCAGACATGATGATCGTGTTTTGACGTCACAGGTTTCCTGGCCTGAACCATGGTAGCAATAACCTTTTTGGAAAAGCCTTTGTGAGCTAGGATGTTCCACTCAACCTCCATGCCGAAAAAACTAAGTCGCCGTAAGTCTGGGTAGACGAACGGTCCTTGCTGAAGAAGATCTATTCTCAGTGGCAGAGGCCAAGGGTCTTCGACAGACATGTCCAGAAGATCCATGTACCACGCCGTCCAAGGTCAATCTGGGGCAATCAGAATTGCCTGGACTCCTTGATTCCTTATTCGCTTTAGCACCCTTGGGAGCAATGGAATCGGCGGATACAGGTAGACCAGCCGGTAAGTCCACGGCAAGGCCAGTGCACATCTACTAACCTCGCCTGAGGGTCCCTGGTTCGTGAGCAATACCAACGAAGCTTCTTGTTGAGCCGAGAAGCCATCATGTCTATTTGTAGGCAGCCCCACCAGTCGATGATCTGCTGAAACATCTAATGGTGGAGCCCCCACTTTCCCGGATAGAGATCGTGATGACTCAGGAAGTCCGTTTCCTAGTTGTTCACTCCCGGAACGCAGATTGAGGACATTGCTCTTGCATTTCTTTCTGCCCAGGGGAGTATCTTTGACATCTCTCACATGCCGGCCCTTTTTTTCCCCCTCCTTGTCAATTGATGTACGCCACCGCCGTGGCGTTGTCCGACTGAACTTGGATCGCGTGATCCCTGAGTAGAGGAGAGGCCTAAATCAGAGCATTGTACAGTAGATCGCCCGAAGTTCCAGAATGTTGATTGGAAGTAGGGCGTCGTGGGCTGGCCACCTGCCCTGGAACTGAGCCCCCTGGGTGACAGCTCCCCATCCTCTCAGACTCGCATCCATTGTGAGGAGGATCCAATCCTGAATCCCAAAACTTCGACGTTCCGGTAGGTTGGAGGACTGCAGCCACCAAAGGAGGGAAATCCTGGCCTGAGATGACAGCCATATTATCCGGTATATCTGAAGATATGATCTGGATCATTTCCTGAAGTGTTCTCACCTTGTCCTCTGGGAGGAACACTTTCTGGGCCACAGTATCCAGCAACATTTCCAGGAACACGAGCCACTGAGTTGGCTCCAGATGGGACTTCTGTAAATTGGAGGATCCACCCATGGTGTGACAGAAGCTGTATAGTGTGGTCTATATGGAGCAATAAAAGCTCCCTGGTTCTCGCTTTTATCAAGAGATCATCCAGATAAGTGACAATATTGACCCCCTGGACCAGGAGTTGGAACATCATCTCTGCCATCACCTTCGTGAACACCCTCGGAGCTGTGGACAGGCCGAAGGGTAGCGCTTGGAACTGGTAGTGATCGTTCAGCAGGGCACACTTCGGGTAAGCCTGGTGAGATGGCCAAATCGGGATATGGAGATAGGCGTTATATATATATATATATATATATATATATATAGAAAGTTTATGGATGGCCCGGCACTCCTGAACGCCTGTAGAATATCTGCTGCGGTGCCCTCCGGGTGACTCTGGGTCACTGGTATATGGAGTAGAGATGCGGCGGCACTCAGACAGACTCATTAGTATGCAAAAATCAGGTCATTTATTAGGACCTCTTAACCGACATGTTTCGGGCCGGAGCCCGTCCTCAGGGTCAAACAGCAAGTGAAAACATACAAATAAAACGTACATACATATATACCAAACCTAAATGAATGTGAACATACTCACCTGTTCATCGGCGCTCCCGCCCGCCGCCCCGCTCGGCTGTGTACTGCGTCGCTGGAAGCTGGCGTGTCAGGTGCGCCGGAAGAACAGGGTAGTAACCATGGGAACAGCTTTGGCGTCGCGCTGTACGCCGCTGCTGATTCCCCAGTGACATCCTAAAATATACAAACGAAAAAGTGCATTATTACTAAGACACCAGTGGTGAATAAAAAATATTAAAAAAACGGCATTAGTAAAGCATTGACTGTCTGCAATATTAGAGGAATAAGTATTTGAAATATCAACATACTACTAATAGTATATCTGATAATACACTCTAAATTTACTAATAGGTGTTACCCACCTTAAACGCTGCATATAATTTGTAATAATAATAAGGGCCAGTCAACCGGTATTAAGAAATAATCCAAAAAGATCTACCTTGTGTAAATAGGATACTAGTAAATCAAGAGAACTAAAGAAAGCTTTGTAGGCTCATTTGTTCATTTAATCCTCTGGGAGCCAAAGTGTCAAGGGAAAATATCCATCGGGTCTCCTTCTGTAAGAGACGCTTAGCTCTATCCCCACCCCTCGGCATAATAGGTACATGGTCTATAAGGGTAGCTCGTATACTAGAAACCCCGTGTTTAGCTTGTAGGCAGTGGCGCGCAAAAGGCTGATCACTAGTGCCCTTTTCGTATGCTTTTTTGATGGCACTACGATGTAGTGCCATCCGCTCTCTAAATTGACGTATTGTCTTACCCACGTAGACAAGTCCACATGGGCAGAGCAAGATATACACCACATGTGTAGTTGTACAAGTTAACCTATGCCTAATGCTCAATTTCTTGCCAGAGTGTGGATGGTTGAACGTGGTGCTCGACACCAAGGTGTTACAAGTAGCGCATCCAAGGCATCTAAAGCACCCGTTTTTGGGTCTCAAAAAATGTGCTGCTTGACTTTTAGTATGAGATGAGATGTCTAACTTCATTACCATGTCTCCTATGTTATTACTACGCTTAAAGCTGGGCAGTAGCCGTGTATCAGCTAGATCAGACAATGCTTTATCTGATTGGATAATGGGCCACAAATGCTTGGCTCTTTTAACTACTGTCGTAGAGGCTGTGGTAAATTTGTTAACCCATGGTAGAAAATTGGTATGGCTCTCTCTCACTCTTGATTTTAAAGTCTGTGTCCTAGACAACTTTAAGACTTTGCGTTTGGCTATTTCAAGTTCCCCCAAGGGGTACCCACGCTGTACAAATTTCTCGATCATATGATCAAGGGCTACCAAAGTTTCACCAGGATCTGATGTAATACGTCTAACTCGTAAAAATTGTGAGTAAGGGAGCCCTCGACGTAATGACTGTGGGTGGAAACTGTGATAGTTCAACAGACTATTACGGTCTGTTGGTTTAACATATATAGATGTTTTTATTTTACCATCATGGTGTGTGATGTTGACATCCAAGAAATGAATGCCAACAGCACTAATGTCATAAGTAAATTTCACTGGGTGTCTATTTGAATTAAACCGTTCCCATAGCTCAATCAACCCCGCTTCCGTGCCCTGCCATAAGACCAACAAGTCGTCTATATAGCGCCTGTAATACCAGGTCTGTGACTGTACTACTGGATCCAAGTAGAACATCTGAGACTCAACCAAATACATGAAGGCGTTTGCGTACGATGGGGCCACTGCTGACCCCATCGCACAGCCAGCTGTTTGCAAATAAAACCGCCCGTCATGAAAAAAATAATTACGATACAGTACCTTACTCAATAATTTTAAGAAAAAGCTTATATCTGGACCATGATAGTTGGGATTATCCTCAATTAGGGACCTCACAGCCTCCACACCTGCATCATGTGGTATACAGGTGTAGAGGCTTGCTACATCCGCACTACAGAGGATAAGGTCATCGGGTACTGGGGTAAGGTGTTCCAGCTGTACTAGTAAAGTGGTGGTGTCTCTTAAGTACGAGGGCAAAGCCTGTATACAAGGGTTAAGGTGTGAGTCTAAAAAGACTGACACTGGGTGATAAATGGATCCCCTAGCGGAGACTATTGGTCGTCCTGGGGGATCAATTAAGGTCTTATGCACCTTGGGCACCACATAAAATAGTGGTGCCCGGGGGTATTCGACCTTAAGGGCAACACACAATTCTGATGAAATAATTTTGTCATCACAGGCTAACGACAATATACTGAAAAGTTCTTCCTGATAATCTTTGGTGGGGTCTTTGGTCATCAACTTGTAAGTAGTGGTGTCGCTCAACTGTCGTTGGCATTCATCCATGTATTTGGATAAGTCCTGGACGACCACTGCCCCACCCTTGTCAGCCTTGCGTATGACTATGTCAGTTCTTCTAGACAAGTCCTGTAAGGTGCTGCGCTCTGCTTTTGTTAAATTAAATCGTACTGGAAACTGAGTTGATGATGTTCCTTCTTGTTCCAGCATTCTAGTAAAGGTACGTATGGATGCATTGGTCGAAGGGGGGTCGAATGAGGATCTGGGTGCTATGGCTCGTAATTGCATAGGAACATCATTGCTGTTATCGCTCCTGGCTTTTCCATTAAAAAACTCTTTCCTTTTAAGAGTTCTATTTAGTCGATAAACATCGATTTTCCACTCCAACTCATCTAACGGATGGGTGGGGACGAAGGAAAGTCCTTTAGACAACAAGCGGTGCTCTGATTCAGTAAGTGGAGTAGAGGACAAGTTGAAGACCAACTCCATCAAGGACGAGGTTGTTTTTTTACGTAAGATCCTTTGGTTTTGGCCCGCCCTCCTCGTCCTCTGCCGCGGGCTGGGCCTGGAGTCTGGTTGGAACGTGTGGCAACGCCCGCTGGTGGATGCCCTAAAGGGGTGGCTACCTCAGTGGTTGTGGACCTTTGTGATGTACCATAGTCCGTTTCACTAGCTGAGGTGCTATTATCGATCTGTTGCTCTCTCCTGCGGCGTGCCTGATATCGTCTTCCCGAAGTTTGATAGTCCTGTTTGGGTCTCGTATTACCCAACCATGGGTAAACCAACCTTTGCTCATAGTCTTTTTTGACTTTAGTGAGCTTGTCATTTTTAAACCGCAGTAGATCTTGTCTGTATTGGTCCATTTGTGTGGTAATCTTAGCAAGCCAATCAGTCTGCGTGTCTTGTCCAAGAGTAGCTTTATGTTGGCTCTCGAAGGATGTTAATTGGTCTGTAATAAGACCTAGCTCCCTCGTGGATTCCTCCACTACCAAGAGGATCAAGTCCATGGAGCATTTGTTTAGGATGGCAACCCACCTACGGCAGAATTGCGCATTGTATCATTATCAGGAAGAACTTTTCAGTATATTGTCGTTAGCCTGTGATGACAAAATTATTTCATCAGAATTGTGTGTTGCCCTTAAGGTCGAATACCCCCGGGCACCACTATTTTATGTGGTGCCCAAGGTGCATAAGACCTTAATTGATCCCCCAGGACGACCAATAGTCTCCGCTAGGGGATCCATTTATCACCCAGTGTCAGTCTTTTTAGACTCACACCTTAACCCTTGTATACAGGCTTTGCCCTCGTACTTAAGAGACACCACCACTTTACTAGTACAGCTGGAACACCTTACCCCAGTACCCGATGACCTTATCCTCTGTAGTGCGGATGTAGCAAGCCTCTACACCTGTATACCACATGATGCAGGTGTGGAGGCTGTGAGGTCCCTAATTGAGGATAATCCCAACTATCATGGTCCAGATATAAGCTTTTTCTTAAAATTATTGAGTAAGGTACTGTATCGTAATTATTTTTTTCATGACGGGCGGTTTTATTTGCAAACAGCTGGCTGTGCGATGGGGTCAGCAGTGGCCCCATCGTACGCAAACGCCTTCATGTATTTGGTTGAGTCTCAGATGTTCTACTTGGATCCAGTAGTACAGTCACAGACCTGGTATTACAGGCGCTATATAGACGACTTGTTGGTCTTATGGCAGGGCACGGAAGCGGGGTTGATTGAGCTATGGGAACGGTTTAATTCAAATAGACACCCAGTGAAATTTACTTATGACATTAGTGCTGTTGGCATTCATTTCTTGGATGTCAACATCACACACCATGATGGTAAAATAAAAACATCTATATATGTTAAACCAACAGACCGTAATAGTCTGTTGAACTATCACAGTTTCCACCCACAGTCATTACGTCGAGGGCTCCCTTACTCACAATTTTTACGAGTTAGACGTATTACATCAGATCCTGGTGAAACTTTGGTAGCCCTTGATCATATGATCGAGAAATTTGTACAGCGTGGGTACCCCTTGGGGGAACTTGAAATAGCCAAACGCAAAGTCTTAAAGTTGTCTAGGACACAGACTTTAAAATCAAGAGTGAGAGAGAGCCATACCAATTTTCTACCATGGGTTAACAAATTTACCACAGCCTCTACGACAGTAGTTAAAAGAGCCAAGCATTTGTGGCCCATTATCCAATCAGATAAAGCATTGTCTGATCTAGCTGATACACGGCTACTGCCCAGCTTTAAGCGTAGTAATAACATAGGAGACATGGTAATGAAGTTAGACATCTCATCTCATACTAAAAGTCAAGCAGCACATTTTTTGAGACCCAAAAACGGGTGCTTTAGATGCCTTGGATGCGCTACTTGTAACACCTTGGTGTCGAGCACCACGTTCAACCATCCACACTCTGGCAAGAAATTGAGCATTAGGCATAGGTTAACTTGTACAACTACACATGTGGTGTATATCTTGCTCTGCCCATGTGGACTTGTCTACGTGGGTAAGACAATACGTCAATTTAGAGAGCGGATGGCACTACATCGTAGTGCCATCAAAAAAGCATACGAAAAGGGCACTAGTGATCAGCCTTTTGCGCGCCACTGCCTACAAGCTAAACACGGGGTTTCTAGTATACGAGCTACCCTTATAGACCATGTACCTATTATGCCGAGGGGTGGGGATAGAGCTAAGCGTCTCTTACAGAAGGAGACCCGATGGATATTTTCCCTTGACACTTTGGCTCCCAGAGGATTAAATGAACAAATGAGCCTACAAAGCTTTCTTTAGTTCTCTTGATTTACTAGTAT